>NC_138373.1:145217567-145284235 GCF_054177405.1 Leptonychotes weddellii | reverse complement strand
CTCGGGGCCCCGCTTCTCAGTGAGCCCCCAGAAAAAAGCCGTCAGTCACTCCCGTCTCCCCAGTCTCCGGCCACACTCCGTGCTCACCCGGCCTGTGACCGCTCGTTTCTATCTCTGGCACCCGACCCCGTGTGGAGTCTCCAAACCCAGCAGATCCCTGCGGTGCGCTCCCGCGCGGCTCCTCCCGGGGGAGGAAGGTGAGTCTCCCTGTATCTGCTGCTTGTTGGGTCCCTGCTGGAGGAGCAGTGGCCCGACTGTGCCGCGGATCATGGTTTATGACAACCCCGAGCTGAGAGCCCGCGCCTGGGCTCCGCCTCTGCAGCCGGCTTCCCGGCTCCGTTACCTGGGAGCTCTGCCACACTCAGGCACCCCCGGTCTTTCTGTGAGCCCGAGGGTCCCGAGACCACACTTTCCCCGAGGGTTCCACCCCCCGCTAAGCCACCGGAGTGACGTCCCTCAGCGGAGCCGACTTCTAAAAGTTCCGATTTTGTGCTCCGCGGCTCTATCACTTGCCAGAAGCTGCCGATGGAGGCCCCTCCCCCGCTGTCTATCCTCCTGAATATCGGCTCGGATTCACTTCTCCGCACCTCCTACCTTCCAGAAAGTGGTCGCTTTTCTGTTCAGAGTTGTTGCTCTTCTTTTCTTCGATCTCCTGTTGAGTTTGTAGGTGTTCAGAATGGTTTGATCCCTATCCAGCTGAATTCCTGGGACCAGATGAAATCCAGGTCTCCTACTCCTCCACCATCTTGCTCCGCCCCCCTATATGTATATATATTCTTATGTCTCTTTCTTATTATATGAAATGTAGTGCATGTATAAACAGCACTTTTTACTTGTTTTTCTTTCACTTAACAATATATCCTGGAGTTATTTCACATTGGTATACCAAGATCTTCTTCATTCTTTTTACAGTTGCCTGCTGCTCCACTGAGACAAAGCAGGATAGTTTCTCCCGCCCCGCTCCCGCCCCCCTGTTTCCTGTTGTTGGACATTTAGGTTGCTTCCGTTCTATTTATTTGTATAGGTCTCTCCAAGTGTTTCTGGCTGCTTGCCTGCTTTGCATGTTAATACTGTGCTGAAATCTCTGCACGTTGCTCTAGGGATGTCTAGTTTCTTGCTTCTTTTTGCACCATTGGTTCCCATAGACCGTATTCATTACATTTAACTTTGTTTTTCCCCTGGCGTCACTCATTACCATAAGCTAGAATTTCTCTGGGAGATATGTATGCAGCGGGACATATACACATTCCATCTCACTTAGGGCTGGTGGGTTGCTTTCTGAAGAGTCTGTAATCCTTGACCTTTCCACCAACATGCCATAGAGTTTTTACTTTATGAAATTTACCCATTTTACCGATAAGGCAATGAGGCTTTGATGGGATCACAAAGTTTTCCAGTAAGAGTCAGGATTTGAACCCTGGGCCTTTAAGTCCATATTAATCATTGTTGATTAATGCGATACACATTTCTATACAAATGAATTAATTCAGCCAACATTTACGGAGTGCTTACTGTATGGCAAGAAATGTGCTGGGCACTGGAGACACATAGAGGAGGTTATAGTCTTCCTAGAGAGGGGAGATGAGTAAATAGGCAAAACGGTCAGGATTTATAGTTTCCATCTGTAGATGTGCACGTGTCACTTGGATGGTCTGTGTGAACTGGACAAGCCAGCCTTTCTTCCTACTCTTGCCCTAGTCAGGGCAGGATGCAGGAGGCTGGTGATTCTGTTCTTTTGCTTTCTCCAGGTCCACCTGCTAGCCACATGATCATCTTATGAGGCTCTATGGGCATGTTTCCATTTCTTGAGGGGTTGGCCAACTGGTTGACCATAGTAAGAAGTTTTTTGGGAAGTTCAATCCACATAGAATTAGAAAAAAGAAATGTACGTGCACATCTTCTTCTGACAGTGTCCTCAGAACTATGAATTTAGGAAAATTGAATTTTTCCTTTTGAGCTTTTGTCCAAGTTGGCTCACATAATTTCCCACCTTCATTAGAAGCAACAAAATCAGACTGAAGCAGGGTCTCACACTCCTTAGTGCCTGGGCCTTCTTTTTTCCTGAATCCTTTCCTTTCCATATTTTGAAAGATACTGTCTTCTGGGCTATTTGCTAAATAGTAACCAATTTTCTTTCTTGCTATCTATGATTCAGATGTAGAAATACTTCTGATTATATAATGAAATCACATTTTAGGAATTCTTATGATGACTCGGATAGCCAAAAGGGGCTTCTAACCAGCATCTGGTAAGCTGCTGGTGTGCCCAGACTCCAGGATGGGACTCACAGACTTTAATGATATCTAGCACATTTTCTGGCTCCATATTCCTGGTTCTATCTATCTATCTATCTGGGCTTATATCTTAGGAATTCCTTAGATGTCACCTATGATGATTATCAAATAAATACTCAGTTGATGGAATCTCAGACAAAATCTAAGGATGGCATCATGGTTAAAACTTTGGGCTGTGAAGTGAGACATACACTTTTCCCTTGTTGGCTGTGTGACCTTGGCCAGGTTACTTGACTTCCCTATACCTCTGTTTACCCATCTGTGATTTATGTCTAATATTTGTTCTTCTTATGGGGCTGTCATGAGGATTATAAAAGATAATAAGTGAAAAGTGCCCGGTAACACCCAATACATGCTAGTTTGTGATGATGATGATGATGGTGACAGTGACAATCCTTTATTTTTTTATTTTTTATTTTGTCAACAGAAGCGTAGTGTATTCATTTGTTGATTATGGAAGTTATCTAAGTTATTGATTGATAACATTGGTCCAGATTAATTTAATAGATATTTGTAGATATTAATTAATGAAAAATAATTCCATTGGAAAATATTACTTATTTCATTTTTATCTTCTACACATTTGTCTTTTTGTGTTTGTTTCCTAATGGATGTAGCATATTAGAATAATAGCTCTTGGTATAATATAATTTATACATAAACAAATGTATATATATATATATTGGGGGTGGATGCATGCACAAAAGTTTGTTACTGATGGGGTGTGCAGGCAAAATAGTTTGGGAACCACTGGCTTTCAGGATAAAGTCAGGCCCTTTAGCATGTTCCCAATCGACCTTTCTAGTCTTATTTCCTTAGTGTTCAATCTAACACATTGCATCAAGCATTCCTTTTTTTAAAATTAATTTATTTTTAAAAAAATATTTATTTATTTGAGAGAGAGAGAGAATGAGAGAGAGAGAGCATGCACAGAGGGAGAGGGAGAAGCAGACACCCCACTGAGCAGGGAGCCCGATGTGGGGCTCAATCACAGGACCCTGGGATCATGACCTGAGCCAAAGACAGAGGCTTAACTGACTGAGCCACCCAGGCACCCCACATCAAGCATTCCTAATATATTATTTAATTCCATATCTCTGTGCTGATACTTAAGATGTGTCTTCTTCCCTGTGGTAGTCGTTTCTTGCAATGTGTTTGTTGAGTTCCTACTTAGTTGGACAATGATGATGCTCCATGTTGCTGTTCTCATCACTATCATGTAATTTGCATGTCTAAGCTGTCCATTAAACTCTCCAAACCTCATATTGCTTGTGTCTTTGAAAATTGTGGGGTCTTTGGGTTGCACATTTCACCACCAAGGTTACTCTCAGTGGAATGAACATTCATGGCTTTGGTCTAGATCTGTGGTTTTCAACAGGGATGATTTCTGCCCCAGGGGACATTTGTCAAGGTCTGGAGACATTTTGGTTGTCGCAGTTCTAGGGCCGCTACTGATATCCAGGGGGTGGAGGCCAGGGATGTTCTAAACGTCCTACAATGCATAGGAAGGTCTCTATAATAAAGAATTACCTGGCCCAAAATGTTAATTGTGCCAAAGTTAAGGAACCCTGACTTCAAGGTGACTGAGGAAGGAAGTTCCTGGCTCTGCTTTGGGGTATGGGAAGGGGTGAGACCTTTCCTTCAGTGCTCTGAGGATGGCGGAACTTTAGGGTGGCAGATAGTGTTTGGTTGGCAGCCAGAGGCTCCAGTATCAGAGATGCTTTACAGGCTCTGTCTTGGAGGCAAGGGGTGGTAGAGAGGGGCCAGTGTTCCCTTTACTTTCTATAACACAGACTTAAATTAAGCCTCCTTAAGACCTTCGGTTCAGGCCTTATCACCAAGGTGGACTCATATAAGCTTGAGGATAATGGATAAAGCTTCAGATACTGAGTAGATACTGTGTGGCAGGCATGGCTTTAAGCACTTGAAATCTATTATTAAATTAAATGCTTTCTTAGTTGAAACCTTCAGTAGCAGGTGACATCTTAAACTGGCTTCATCAAAATAAAGATAATTTAGTTGGCTTCCACCATGGCATACCGTGGCCAGGGCCAATAAGTGCAGAAGGTGATGGTTCAGCCCATCAACCTCATCTTCAGATACTTGCAAACTAGATCTCGAATTCAGGTGTGGCTTTATGAGCAAGTGAACACGCGAATAGAGGGCTGTATCATTGGTTTTGATGAGTACATGAACCTTGTATTAGATGATGCCGAAGAGATTCATTCTATAACAAAGTCAAGAAAACAACTGGGTCGGATCATGCTAAAAGGAGATAATATTACCCTACTCCAGAGTGTCTCCAACTAGGAATGATCAGTAAAGTGAGAAATTCTTGAGAAGGCCATGTAGTTTGTTTTTTTAGATGTCCTTTGTTGTGAGTGCAGTTCTAAAACATTTGTTCGTATTGTTTTGATTACCTTTATGTTATTACCAGAGGACAATAAATGCTGTGGGATTGCTTTTATTTAAAAAAAAAAAAATTTATTTATTTGCATTGGAAAAGTTTTGTGCTTCAGGTATGGCTAGATCCAGGAGTTCAGAAAATGTCATCAATCCTAGTCTTATTTTCTCCATCTCTTGGATCTGCTTCTCAATCAGGCTTCCTGTTGTGACAAATTTTCTTCCAGAAGCTCCAGTTTTATAATCTACCCACTTCACAATTAGAAGACATTCCCTCTTCTTAAGAGTTTCAATAAAAGCCTCAGAATGAGAATGCATTCATGTGTCTGTTTCTGAGCAACCCACCTTGGCTATGAGCATAATTTCATGCTCAAATTGTTCAGGTCTCTGTCAAATGCCCACCTTGGGCCTGAGGGTGATATCAGCTTTAGACCATGACCTGAGAGTGGGGGCAGATTGTTTTTCAAGAAAAATCAGGAACCTCTTACTAGAAGGGAGCATGGATGCTGGGTGGGCAGAAGAACAGATGCCTCACCCATTTCACAGATGAAGAAACTGAGGCTTAGACCAAGAGGTTAAATCACTTGCCTAAGTCACAGCTGGTAAGGGAAGCCACCAAACTTCTGACCCAGATCTTGAACCCCAACACCCCGCCCCCTGCTATGTACAATTGAGGCATGCTTCCCCGCATTGTCTCCTCATCACACTCTCTGGCTACTCCTGGCTTGGAGCTCGTCTTACTTTTAGGATGTCTATATCTTTGTACTAATCGTATTCTACTCCCTCTACCTTTATCAATAGGGCTTCTTGGTTTATGGACCACCTTATCATTCACTATCTTGTTTGTTGTTCTCACAATAATTTAGGGAGGTAAGCAGAGCTAAGATTATTAACTCAGCTGTTACTGTTGTGCCAACCACTGCTCAGGGGACCTAAGCAGAGGCCCGTGGATGATGATGGCATGCAGTGGCTGCCTCAGACGGCATCACACCCTTGAACAGTAATTGTCTCCTATACTGTTTATTCTTCAGAAAGCAGAACGAGGTGAGCTAGCTGTGGATCAGATGGCAGACTCGTGTGTCCTGATACTAACCCTGCAACAGACAAATTTATCCACTAGCCACAGGCAGCTCTGGACCACGTCCCCTGGTGAGGTTAGACCCTGCCATGACCATGACGTAGGAGAACAGAATGGATATTGCGTGTGAGCATCATGGTCCTATGGGGAAGGGAAGGGAAGGAGAAGGGAGAGGGGAGAGGAGGGAAGAGAAGGGAAAGGGGCTTCCTTTCAACCTCTCCAAGCATGTTAAGTCACCCCTCCTTCCCTGGAGGGAGGGGAGATAGGGGTCCAGAGAAGCTGGGAGAGTTACCCCAGGGGTAACTGAATGGAGAGAAACATCAAGATTGTGTGTTGATGCAGAGTCCTGGGCTCTGGGAGTCCTGCAAGGTTCTAGGGAGGCTGTCTTGCGCTGGCCCTCCAATTATTCACATACCACAGATGTCTGAGGGGAAGAGCAGGGGAAACGAGGAGGGACAGGCATTTGGGGGGTGTGAGGAGGAGGGAGGAGGCAGAACCCACAGAGGCACTGTCACCGCTAAAATCCTACCCTTTCACCAGGCATGAGGTAGTGGTTAGCTGCACGGGCTTTGGAGTCCAGCAAATGTGGATTTAAATTCCAGCTCTGCCATTTACTGGGGGAGATAAAACACATCCTGTGACCTCTTATGTCATATGGTTTTCATCTCTAACGTGGTGGTCATTACATCAACGTTGGGTGGTTAACATGAGGATTTAAAGAGATAGTGTCTGTAAAAGGCCCAGAACACAATATTGCTCAATAAAGCTATGAGCAAAATCCAATTTCTTGGTCATGGTCTACAAACCCCACGTAATCTGGCCCTGTGTATGTCCCCTACCCTGTGTTCTACCCTCTCCTAGCAATTTATTGCACACTGTGCAAGCACACCGGTCTTCTTTTGGCTCCTCAAACATGCCAAGCCCCTTCCTACCTCAGGGCCTTTGCACATGCTGTTCCCTCTGCGCTGAGAACTCTCTTCCTGGGTTTTTGGCCTCACGGCCCCTTCTTACCACTAGGCTCTAACCTCCAAGGATACGTCTCTCATCTTCTCGTTGAGGTTTCTCCTCGCCCAAGCTCCTCTCTAGCACATCACCTTGTTTTACCTCTTCTCAAACATTTATCATTGTCTGGAATTTTCTGAAAACTTTTTTTTTATCTCTCTTCCATGGGCATGGGAGCTCCACGAGGGCAGAAAGCTCCTCTGTCTTGCTCATGCAGTAGTGCTGAGCACAGCATTGAGGTAGTGGTTCTCCTCCAGGGGAGGATGAGGATGGTGAAGGTGGCAGGGACATTGGTGGTGATGAGGAGGACTCATTAATCTCCTCCTTCCTTCCCAGGCTCAGATTGTTGTTTTTTACCTTTTCTGACCTACCTCAGCTTCAGAGCCCCTCCCTGGGTGTTGCAGGCATCTTGAGGATAACAGGCAGCGTGGGTTGCAAAGAACACAACCCACAGGGCGAGCTTTTTAGAAGGAGGCGGCTCAGCCTTTGGGAGGAAGGCAGGGCCCCGGAGATGATGATGTGAAGCAGTGGCGTTTTCTTGGCCCAAGGCCCGAGATTCTGGAGTGAGTTTATAGAATGCTATCCAGTTATTTAATACTGCTTGTTACTGAACATTTACGTATCTCTCAACATTGGCCAGGCTCTTTTAGAATGCCTTTTATCGAATTTGCAAAGGGTTTCACAAATGTTTTTTATTAGCTATTATTAACCTGGCAGGGGTATACCTGCGTCAGAAAATGGAAAGTTTGCGTTTTGTGGGACAGGAATGCTTTTCATTCTCATATGTCTGGGTTCTCTGCTGATTGTGTAAATATCAAAGAACAAAATATCAAGGGCAACGTTTGACCCTTCCCTTGGGCTAGCGGTACAGGGGATTTGATATGGGGCATAACAACTCAAAATCAACCAACGGGTTCTGAAGAGATTCTGGCCACAGCTTCTGTGGCTCAGTTGGCCTTGCTGGAGGTCTTTGCATTCCTACATGGGTCATCGCTTAAGCTCTCTGTGCGTATTTTTACCATTCATGGCATAACATCTGTCATCTGTCTTTGGCATTGGGCTGTGAGCTTTTTGAGAGCGGGGGCTACTTCTGAATCATCTTTTGGATCCTTAACACAGGACCTGGTGTGTAGTAGGTACTTCATTAATGTTTCTTGAATGCATAAATAGAATGAACCTAAATGAATAAACACTTGAAGCCTTGCTAATGGAGACACACACCATATAAAGAGGAAGCAATCAGCAAAAGTCAGGTCACCTACTGGCAGAGGTTAGCTTTTCCCTCTGTTCACGGGCTGTGTCTACGAGTGCTTTCCCTTTGTACCCGCAGCCCTCCTCCGGGGGCTAACCAGCCCCGGAACAGGAAGAAGAGCTGAGCTTGGCCAATGGCAAACTCCCAGGCTTCTCTCTCCCTGCCACAAAAAGCCCAAGCTCAGGTCACCGGGATGAAAATGTTCTTTCGTTAACTGGCTGTCGATCAACTCCTTGTATATCACCATGTTGCAATATAATTTTAGGAATGTCAAAAGACAGAACATTTCTAAAATAACAAAAACATTCCTAAAAATATGTTATATAAGTAACACATGCTTCTTGTAGAATAGTTAACAAATATAAAGCAAAAGAAGAAAATAGAAATCACCTGTAACCCCACCATCCAGAACTAATAGTTATTATTTATCTAGGATATATATATATATATAATCTCCCTGACACCCTCTATATAATTTATATAAGTTTGATTCCATATTTGGAATCAAAAAGTACTACTAATTGTAATAGCTGATATTTATAGAGGACCTTCCTTGTGCAGGTATTTTTCTAATGTCTTTGTATGTTCTAGCTTGCTTAAGCCTCAAAAATAATACTATGAGGTAGGTATGAATATGACCATCCCCAATTTAGGGATGAGGAAACTGAGTCATGGGGAGGTTAAATAAGGTGGCCCATAAGCAATGGATCCAGTATTTGAATCTTGGCAGTTTGACCCCAAACTTTTTTCATTTAATGGTTGATGGGACTATCTTGCCATCCTAATCTTTTGTTCATAGCTATGGCTACGAAGTTTTCTATTGTACCACAATTCATTTAACCCAAGGGGGTAGACAGGTTTCAAATCATGTGCCAAATTAAATAAAGTAGAGGAAAAAAACTCACAATTTATTGCATTCCAGAATTTGAAAATTGAGCTATGATGTTCTGGTGTTAGCTTGCCCAGGCTGCCGTAACAAGATACCGCACAGAGAAAGGCTTAGACAACAACATTTGCTGTCTCATGGTCCTAGAGGCTGTAAATCCAAAATCAAGGTGTCGGCAGCACTGGTCCTTCTCAGGGCCAGAGGGAAGGACCTGCCCCAGACTCTCTCCTCAGCTTGTGGATGGCCACCTTCTCCCTGTGTCTCTTCCCATCATCATCCCTCTCCTGTGTCCGACTCTGGGTCCCTCTTTTTATAAGGACTCCAGTTATATTGAATTAGAGTCCACCCTAATGATCTCATGTTACTTTGACTGCCTCTGTAAAGACTCTATTTTAATCCTTAACAGTTCTCAATTACCGCCATAAGGGCATTAGTCCGGATCATTTCTTTTTTTTTTTCTCTTTTAAAGTTTATTTATTTATTTATTAGTTTCAGAGGTAGAATTTAGTGATTCATCAGTTGCATATAACACCCAGTGCTCATTCTATCACATGTCTTCCTTAATGCCCATCACCCAGTTACCCTATCCCCTTACCTCCCTCCCCTCTAGCAACCCTCCATTTGTTTGTTTCCAGATCATTTCTTTTTTATTTTTCTTGATGAAACTAGTGATGTTTTGCAATTACAACCTGTTGTGCCAAAAAATTATGAAATATACTAAGGACATAGAAATCAGCTAATACTTCAGAAATTCATATACAGTGGGATTTCTAGGTCAAGGAATAAGAATATTTTTAAGACCCTTGACATTCATTGCAAAATTTCCCCTCAAAAGACTGGCCCATATGCTCTCAGCAAGGGCAACCTTATTCCTCCAGGGCTGGGATTCTGTTTTATTACCTTTGTTTACTAGGCCATGCCTGGCATCTATTAGATATGCAATACATATTTCAATATAAAACAGTTATATCATCCTGCTTCATTTTTTTTAAAGCATGGGTATGTATATAGGTATATATTGCATGGGACACACTTATGCTGAAAAATCACTCATTTGTCTGAAACCCAAATTTAACCAAGTATCCTGTGTTTTTATTTGCTAAATTTAGCAACCCTATTCCTTTGTACAGGAGAAAGAACAGCAAGCCCCCACTGCCACGATCACTCATGGCAGTCACCAGCCCAGTGGCTGGCATGGAGTGGGACCTGTATAAAAGTTCATTAAAATAGCAATTTATTTCTCTCGACACTTTCCATGGCAGGCAGCTACCACTTATTTGAGCTCCTACGAAGTCTCAGGCATCTTAGAGACATTACTTCTAATTTTCACAACAACCAAGGTCAGGATAATTATGATTTACAGCTAAGGGAACTAAGACTTTAGAGGCTTGTGAATTTATCATCCCAGATCATGTGGAAAAGAGACTTGATTCCCGGCTGCTTGGTTGCTAAGCCCTGCTCCAGGCTGCCTTAAAACTGCTGAGAGGACCACTGATAGAGATACAATCCTGGTGATATTCATCCTTTTGTTCAACGCATATTTATTGAGCCCCAACTCTGTGTTCTGGCAGAGAGTATGACAGAGAACAACACAAAGTTGATGTTTCCATTTTAATAAAATAAATAAGCAAATAAATCATATAGTTTTGGATAGCACAAAATGGGATAAAGAAAATCAAAGTCAGGTAAAGGGCTGGGCACTGATGGGGGAAGCTGGGGTCTCATGGGGCGGAGGAGGTGATCCCTGAATGAAGGGGAGCATGATGGGAAGAATCAGCCAGTGAGAGGTCAGAAGAACAGCCAGTACAAAGGTTCTGAGGCAGGAATAAGCTTGGAAGGTTTGGGTTTTGGTGTTCAAGAAACAGAAAGAAGGCTGAGGCATGGAAGGTGAGGGGGAGGATTGTGGGAGATGAGGTTGGGGATGTAGACAGGGGCCAAACTGTGAGGGACTCTGTAAGCATGGAGGACAGAGCCCATTAGGCTTTGTCTGCCTCGCCCTCCTGGCCACAGGGCTAGACTACATTTCCCAGCCTTCCTTGCAGTTAGATGTGGTCATGTGACTGAGCTCTAGCCAAGGACATCTCTGATGGCACAGTGCTTATTGCTCTTTCTCCAATATGGTGACCTTAGAAGCCCCCTGTTTAAGATGGTGGAGCCATAGAGGGCAGGAGCCTAAATCCTTGAATCACCACTTGAAGGTCAGCTGCCCGTTCATCAGGATCACTTGTTTGGACTTTATGTATTATCTTAGTTTGCCAGGGCTGCTATAATGAATACCATACTGGGTAGTTTTTTTTTTTTTTTTTTTTTTAAGATTTTATTTGAGAGAGAGAGTGCACGCATGCACAAGCAGGGGGTAGGGGCAGAGGGAGAGGGAGAAGCAGGCTCCCTGCTGAGCCAGGAGCTGGATGTGGGGCTCGATCCCAGGACCCTGGGATCATGACCTGAACCGAAAGTAGAGGCTTAATCAACTGAGCCACCCAGGCATCCCCATACTGGGTAGCTTTAACAAAGACATTCATTTCTCACTATTCTGGAGGCTGGGAAGTTCAAGGTCAGGTGCTAGCCCTCTTGCAGATGGCTGCCTTCTTGCTGTATCCTCTTGTGGCAGAGAGAGAGAAAGAGAGAGCTCTAGTCTCTTCTTCTTAGAAGTATACTAATCCCATAATGAGGGCTCCATCTTCATGACCTCATTGGAACCTAATTACCTCTCAAAGGCCCCACTTCCTAATACCATCACACTGGTGATTATGGCTTCAATATATGACTTTTGGGGGCACACAAACATTCAGTCCAAAGCATATATGCAAGAAATGAACTTCTATTGGGTTTGGCTGCTGAGATTTGGGGATATGCCTGATCCAGCTGCTAGTCCTGCCTTAACACCTGGATAGGGAGCATGAATTTTTTTTTCCTTTAAATATAATGGGAGCCCAGTGGAAGATGTTCAGCAGGAGCACAAGACAACCTGATTTAAATTGTGGCTGCTTTACTGTTTTGGACACAGTAGTCTGTTAGCTGACTTAGTGAGGGTGGGATTAATGAAGAGAGTGAGAATGTCATTTGTCAGTGCATCTGTGAGTCTCATTCTATTTTTGCAGCCAGGAGGCTCTTTGGCCACTTCCAGAGAGATCTCTGGGCAGACACTGGGCAACCTGCTCAAATCATCTCTTGTACTGGGCAAACGGTCCCAACTGTTGAGCCTCCTGGCGGTCAGTCCTGCTGGCTCCTTCAGACAGAAAGTCTAGCTCCACCTCACACCCTTTGCAAGCCCATTCCTCTCCTCTCCCACTTCTCCACCTCAGTGAATGGTGCCCCATCTACCCAGTTCCTGAGACCCCCAAACTTAGGAGTCACTCAAACGTCTGGCTATGGCTGACAAAACCTTGATGATCTCACCACTTCCTACTCCGGTACTTTCCCACTTTGTCTCCGGGCCCTCTGTCCTTGGTCACTTAGTGCCAGTCACACTGCTCTTCTTTCTGTTCCTCAGACAAAAACCAGCCTGCCCTGGCCTCGGGGTCTCTGCACAACCTCTCCTTCTGCCTGGGGTGCTCTTGCTCCAAGCCCTTTGCATGGCTGCCTCTTCTCATCCTTCAGGTTACAGGAGGGCTCAAATCTTATTCCTCAGAGAAGATATCATGCCCACCCCGTTAAAGTTGCCCTTCCGCGGCCCTCAAGTCACACACATATCTCTGTATTTCGCCATCGTCCTGACTCCCATTACTGTCTAAGGCAGAGCCCTGGGAAGAGGCCGTGGTAACAAAGTAGGAGGGAAGGTTAAGGGAACCATGCCAGTAGCTCTGGTCGGACCCTGGTGACTCAAGGCAGCTTGGGTGGTGGCCTTCGTGGGAGGGGCTGGAGCAGAGTGGTCAGGCTGAAAGTGGCCCAGCTTGCAACACCATCAGAGAAGGAGGAGAGGTTGAAATGCACCCAGACCATCGGAGGGACTGAGAGATGTCATTGCTGGACCAGCAGAGAAAGAATGTCCCATGCTACCTGGTGGCTGGGAGGGGACATTGGTGAGCACACATGAGTACCCCCCCAACCCCGAGGACTTTCAGAACTCCCTGGGGGGGGGGGTCTGATGGTAATTGGAGCTTCCCTAACTGTGTGGGGAGAGAGCCAGAGAAATTCTGTTACTGGTACTAGATAGAGGGGAAAATTGTGGATAAAATGACAAATCCTCTTTTTTTAAGGGAGTTGGTGTATGGTTAAGGCAGAGAGAGCTTTAAAGAATGCTGATTTCACTCAGTCCTCCACAGTGGGGAAAGGTCAACCTCACAGGACATTTTTGTGGGCCCATTATAAAGGGCGATCCTTGCCAGTGAGGGACTTTTGGTCTTATCAGTCTTCTGGCTGCGTCGGTCCAGGAACTTTTGGGGTGGGGAGGTGTTGGGTATGTGTTGTGGTGTGGGGAGGAATCTTTACTCCAGCCAACTAGGAGCTGGATGCTGTGAGCTAGACAACCATTTAGAGGAAACTTCTCCTATCCTCATGTTTCTATGAGGAAATTTTACCCTACTTTCTAGAAGGTGAAAAGTACTTGGAAATAATGCATTTCCTACTTTTTGTTCACTGAATCTTCCGCCAAGGGATGAAGGCCTAATCTAATTAGCCAAACCAGGAGAAGTAATTGAGTATGTATCCTCTCTCTCTCCTTTCATGATAGCCTGTCTGCAGGATAGAAGCTTTCTCCCAGAGCCCCATGTACAGCTGCTCAGGTTGTGCATTGCAAAACTCCATGGGGTCTCATTTGCATAAAAGGAACAAATGGCACCCCCTAGAGTTGAGCAGGGTGCCCTGCGTTCTCTTCCAATTTAAGCCCCCAAAGGGGTAAACACCTCTGGATCAGGCCCCAGAGGCAGGCTTCAGAGGCAGATATGGAAGTCCATTTCTCACTGTCCCAGTATTGGGCTCTGTGGTAGGCAGAATAATGACCTCCCACTCCCAGAGATGTCCACATCCTAATTCCCAGAATCTCTAACTATATTACCTTACATGGCAAAAGGAACTTTGCAGATATGATTCAGTTAAGGATTTTGAGATGAGAAGCTAATCCTGGATTCTCTGGGTGGGCCCAATGTAATCGCAGCATCCTTTAAGAGGGAAGGTGATGTGATAAGGAAAGAAAGAGATTTGAACCCGTGGTGCTCCTAGCTGTGAAGACGACGGAAGGGGCCATGGGCCAAGGAATGAAGAACAGATTCTCCCTTAGAGCTTCCAGAAGAGATACAGATCCGTGACAACACAGTTTTAGCCCAGCGAAATAAATATGTGTTGAATGTCTGACGACCAGGACCATAAGTAATACAGTTGTGTTGCTTTAAGCCACTACGTTTTGGTAATTTATTATAGCAGCAATAGGAAAGAAACACAGATTCATTCCCCTTCTTGCTGCCATGGTCTCTGGCTCTTCCCCAGAGGGTGTGCTCCAAGGTCTAGAGCTGTGTTGTCCCAAACAGTAGACACTAGCCATATGTAGCACTTAGAATTAAAATTAAGTACAAATTTAAAAGGTACTTCCTCAGTTGGCCTAGCCACTCTTCAGCTGCTCAGTAGTCACGTGTGGCTTGTGGCTTCCTCTTGGATGGAACAGATACAAGACATTCTCTCTTGTCGAAAGTTCTGTTGGACGGCACTGGGCTCGACTTTGGGGAAAGTTGATGGAAACCAATTAGCTGGAGGGTATCAGCCATTCAGGCAATCCTAGGAATACAGCTGCCAGTTGATCCCCCACCTGACTTCTGCATTTATAGTTCTAGATGTATTTTGCCCTGGGGGCAGTGGGGCAGAGGTGAGATTGATCCCTTTAAGTCCCAGTGCAACCAAGCAAGGACAGTGATGTAGTAGAACTGGGAGGGAGGACCCCAACTGCCAAGAACCAGAGGACGCCGGGCTCAGCACACATTAGGGCTTCTTGACCCCTGAGAGGGATCTGGGGGAGAGGAAGTGGTAACATCCTTCAGAAACATTCCCAGATGACAGCTGGGTCTCCGGAATCCTCTGATCCAGACCAGATCAGCTTGAAAGCCCATTCCACTTCCTGGGCAGTCCAACTCTCTTCTTCAGACTTCTGAGTATCTTGATATCCTAAAGGTCACTTTTGTGTTGGAGCTAACCTTTCTCACTATGTTAATCCAGACCTGACTTCCAACTCCTTCCTTGATTTCGATGCAAACAATTTCCGCATGCCAGGCGTTTGCAAGGCAGTTTAAAGTGGTGGTTAAGGGTGTGGATGCTGACTGTCCGAGCTTTGGGAACTTACCTGACTTCTCTGTGCCTCAGTTTCCTCATCCGGAAAATCGGGATGAGTTGTCATGGAGGATCGAATGGGTTAATTTGTGGAAATTTCTAAAAGAGCAGTTGGCATATAGTAAGCCCTTAAAAAGACTTAGCTAGTATTTGTAGGTATATTGGGCTTTACAGAAAATTTCAGGTTTACAAGTAGAAGTCAGATTGTGTACCCTGCTGTAAACAATTCAAATACCCAATTATCCATTCCTTGTCTTTAGCATCTGTTTAGCCTCTGCCACTGATATTTCTAATTAACCCCTACTGACCGTGGTACCTGTCTCCTGATCTCTTCTTCCTTCCCTTTCTTTGGCCAGGGGTCCTCAGAGTGGGGATTCCGGCAGGCTGTAGTGGGGTAGAGCGTTTTATAATGCAAGTCCCTGGCTGCTATTTTACAAGGAGGCTTTTTTTTTTTTTCCAGTCCAGATTTATTACTGTTCATGTGTTTATGCCAGGAGCATTTGAGGCTAAAATCGCTGTTATCTGTTTCAGAGGAAGTGGGAGATGGGCGCTTCCAGACACGGCCTGTGAACAATCTGCTGCGACTGTGAGTCAGGAATTCCTGGTCCCCTTTCTGCAGGGTCCAGCCTGGGGGCTGTGCGGGAGCTGGCCTAAGGTTGATTCTGGGGTGTTGTCCAAGCCCAGTGCCAGCACCATTCTGAGAGAGAAAACAAAAGGACCTTGAGTGGGGAACATGGGGAAATTGGCTTGATCTTAGAGTCAAAAAGATCCAGATCCCCACCCCCCCAACTCCCGCTCCATGACCTTGGGCAACTTAGTTCACCTCTCTGGGCCTCTGTTTCCTTACATGCAAATCACTAACAATAGCTACGTTATGAGGCTGCCACTGTGGATCATCTTGATAGTGTATTTAAAAGGCAGTCATCAAAAAGTAATAATGTACTGTATGGTGGCTAATTTAACATGATTAAAAAAACTGGAAATACTAAATATGCCATAAAATAAATTAATAAAAATAGGTGATGAAAACTAAAATAAAATTCAAGATTTAAAATTAAAAAAAAAAAAATAGAAGGCAATGGTGCATTTAAAAAGCCTGGTATACAGTAGGTGTTCAGTAAACAGTAGTCATAATTTATCTTATTCAGTGCTCATAACATTATTATGAGGCAGGTGTTGCCCAAGTTTGACTGAGCCAATTGCCACAGGTAACAAAGCTAAAATACAGGCACACCAGGACTACAGCCTGATGATCTGATTCCAAATGTTATGATTTTCTTTGTCTCTTCCATATGACACAAAGGAAATGCATGAATCCATTCTCTTTGTAAAAATTCAACAATTCAGAAGCTTATAGGCTAGAAAGTGAAATTCATCCCTCACCCACAGACGCCATCCTCCTCCTCAGAGATAAACCACCATGAACAGTTCATTACAGATGAGTGTAGTCCATTTTCCATGAAGTTTTATAATAATTTTCACATGCACTTTTTAAACATGAATGGGATCCATCTGCCTATGGAGCCAGTTCCAGGACCTGTCTTGGACCCTTAGCTTTGTATCTTGGAAATTTTACCAAAGCTGTATGTACAACTTTGCATCTTTTTTGGTAACCACTACTTAAGAGTCCATAAAATGGCTGTATAGTAAATAATCACATTTATTAGTGATTTTTCTATTAAAAATGGAATGTTTGTGGTGTTTCACGCTTGAACTTTCACTTGGTGTCTATTTGGTAGAACTTTATTTTATTTTTTTTTTAAATTTTATTTATTTATTTGAGAGAGAGAGATCACAGAGGGAGAGTAAGAGGGACAAGCAGATGCCCCACTGAGCAGGGAGCCCGACTCAGGGCTCGATCCCAGGACCCTGAGATCATGACCTGAGCTGAAGGCGGACGCTTAACCTACTGAGCCACCCAGGTGCCCCTGTTAGAACTTTAAATACTGATTTAGTCACATCTGTCAGTCTTCCTTCTGCAGCTTTGAGTTTTGCATCTTGCTTAGGAAGAGCTTCTCCGTATCTCAAACCTGTAAGAATGTTCTCCCGTGTTCTCTCCTAGTGTGCTAAAACCGCATCATATTGCTAGAAGTGGGGCCCAAAGTGTTATCACTAAAAATGTGGGGTCAGTGTTACCATGCTGAAGGGGAGAACTAATTGGCAAGCCCTAGTTGTGTTATCTGAATTCATTTGCTATAGGGCATACTCTGCAGTTTGGGTTTTTTGTTTTGTTTTGTTTTTTTAAAGTTTTTATTTAAATTCCAGTTAGTTAACATACAGTGTTGTATTAGTTTTGGGTGTACTTTACGGTGATTCAACACCACCCGGTGCTCATCACAAGTGCACTCCTGAATCCCCATCACCTAGTTCACCCATTCCACCACCCCCACCCCACCCCGCCACCATCTCCCCTCTAGTAACCATCAGTTTGTTCTCTATAGTTAAGAGTCTGTTTCTTGGTTTGGGTTTTTATGTTGAAGCTTCATGCATCTGGGATCTATTGTTCTGAATGACGTTGAACAGGATCTAATTTTATTTTTCCCCTTGTAAATGAAGGGTTGTATCTGTGCCACGTAGTGGATGGTCTTTCCTTTCTTCTTTCTGATTAAATTGTCACCTTTACCATTAAAGTTTCTCCCTCTATATGGGTCTGTGTCTGGAATCTCCTGTTCCATTTATATATTTATAAGATCAATCATGTTCATCCATCTATTTTGTTCTTTCTCTGTAATTGAGCCAATACTACATTGGCAAAGAATGAGTATTCAAGTAACACAATAAATATTTTTGAATGTTAATGGAATGAATTACAATAGTAGATGTATTACTTCACAATTCTTGTATTTCTGTTATTAGAGTGCTGAGTCTGATCTGTTAGTATTCATTTGGAATTTATGATCTATTTTGGTGAATACGGACCATGGTTTTTTATTTGTGTGCTCTCCTTGTCTAGCTTTTGGCACAAGTGAGTCCTTGGTCTTTTCCATGGGATCCTACCTCCTCTCTTTTGCATTTCCACATATGTTAGTGACAGATTTTGTTCTGGCTGTCATGACAGAATGTATCTTTGGAGCATCAGTGAGAGACTGTAAGTGAAGAAAAACTCAGATCTTCATCCTGGATGAAATCACTGGAATCTGGAGGGTATAGGGAAGGGATTTACAGGCTCAGTGACTCGGCTCAATGGAGGAATGCAGACATCAGTTTTATGAACTTGACTAAAAAAATGTGTCAGGGTAACTAAACTCCACCAGAGGTGAATGTGTGGGGGTGTCTTTCTGTCACGTATTTGCAGGGATGTTTGCGTGTGGGCTTGCGATGAGCCTCTGTGCATGAATGTATAGTGCATATGTACATGCGTGCAAACACGGAAGTGAGGGTCTGCCCATGTGTACATGCATACGTGTAAGAATGAGTGTGTGTTGAGAGGGCTGCTTGTGTGTGTATTGAAGGAATTTCTGCTTCAATGCGGGCTGGTCAGGCAGGATGCTGCAGGATTGCTTAAGTCTTTCTTCATGGGTTTTGTGGGTGGGTGGACCAGTAGGCCAAGATAAGGTACAGCTGGGAGAGGCTGAGGAAGGGAAGGTGAGGCACAGAACTGACAATATGGCTTTGAGAAAGCGATTTGATCTCACTTAACCTCAGTCTCTCCATGGGAAGCACGGAGAGACTCACTCTTGCCCTGTCCCCTCCTCCTGTCCTCAAAGTTGGTGGGAGCCAATGCCTGTGAAAGCCCTTCACAGGTCACAAGGGAAGGGAATGCCATTAGGCTCTGGATTCTTGTTTCCCGGATGTGCTGTCTGCCCCCAACAAGGCTGGGCTGGTGACGTGGCAGCCCAGGAGCAGGTCTGTTTTGTATGTCCTGGGCTGTCAAGTAAACATGTGGGAATGCTTTCTCCCAGAAGCTGGTGCCCTGGTCACATGTCACGGTGCTTGGATGATCTTCAAATGCAAGCTGACTTCCCTTCTGTGTCCTGTGGATGGAGGTGCTGACTCCTTCTCCCCTCCGCTCCCCATGGCACAGAGACAAGCCAAGGCAGACAACCTGCATCTCTCTCCAGAGCAAACACTGGACATGTGGTGTCCGCTTTGGAAGCCATCTGTCGGGGCGACGGGAAAACTTCAGCTGTTCACTCTTGGTGACCCTGCTCCGCTGGCAGATGCCACTAACTTTTCCTCAGAAAACTGGATCTGCAGGTATAGAGGTGCCTGAACAGGCTTCAGCAGAGCAGCTTCCACTCTGCCTGTCCTGCTGTGGTGCGGGCAGCAAGCCTTACGTAGGTCTGCAGGTGTGATGTCACCCACGCCGCCTGGCAGCTGAGGACCGGGAAGCCAGAAGATAAGGCTGCGAGGGAGCCTGGCCACTGTTGAGTGTGAAGTAAGGTGAGAAACGTGCTGCCCCACAGTGACCCACCTAACCAAAATGGGCCAAAACTTTCCAGTCACGTCGTGTATGGTGGGAAGTGTATTAAGACTCTTTCTGATGGAAGTGACAGAAACAACCACCACCACAAACCAACCCAACCAAGTCATATTAGCTCAAGGAAAACATAAAACTTGTTGGCTTACATGACTGAGAAGTCCAGATAGGTTTCAGGCATAAGTGGATCCAGGCCTCAGCCATCTTCAGAGAGTACTCTATTTCTTCATCTCTTTGCTCTTTGCTCTTTTCCCTTTCTGCATTGTTCTCATTCTCTTCTCCTACAGACAGGTTAACTCCCTGTGACGGAGGAAGATGACCACTAGAAACCATGACTTCACATCCTCTCAAGAACTCCCATAACAGGAAGACCTCTTCCCAGATTGCTTTAGCTGAAAAGTCTCAGTGGGAAGACTGACTTGCTTGGCTCAGGTCACGTGTCCAACTCTTGTACAATCACTGTGGCTGGAGAGGCAAATAACGTGTTCTGATTGGTCATCCTGGAGCTGGAGCAGGGGATTGGCAGTCCCCAGAAAGCACTTGGGGTGGGGAGGAGTGTATCCACAACTGGAAAGGATCCTTAACAATCAAAATTTGTGTTTACTGTCGAAAGAACAAATGATGGCTTAGTTTAGGGAAGACGGGTCCCTTCACTTAAGTTGCTTTCTGAGCCTTGGTGGGCAATGTTTGCCATGACTCTGAAGCCATCTCAGAGTAGAAGAGTTAAGATGAGGTTATCATACTGTTCATGTTCAGGGTGCCAATTTCTCCCTCCACCTCCCATTTCTGAGAATCCTTGCAAGAAGGCCATCACTGGAAGTTATGTATGCGTGTCTCTTTCCTTCTTGAGACTCTGAGAACCCAGTCTAGAAGGACCAGCCTAAAGTTTCCCTGTATGATGCTTTCCTTCTGGTCTGACCACATGTGCAAAGAGAAAGTTCCATATTGGCTGCAAATGTTTGAGAGCACTTACAGGGTCTACTGGCCAGTAATTGTATCTTTGGAACAGACTGATGTGGAAGTGTATTAGTCTGCTCAGGCTATTGTAACAAAATACAACAGATGAGTGGCTTAACAACAGACATTTATTTTCTTACACTTCTGAAGGCTGGAAGCCCTCTTCCAGGCTTACAGATGACCACCTCCTTCCTGTGTCCTCACATGGTGGAAAGCTCTCTGGTGTCTCTTCTCATAAGGGCACTAATCACCTTGGATCGGGGACTGACCCTTATGACCTCATTGAACCTTAATTACCTTCATAAAAGTCCTATCTTCAAATATAGTCACATTGGTGGCTGGAGCTTCAATATATGAATTTTGGTGGGGGACAGGGGCCAAAGATTAAAATTAAAATTTATTCTTAAAATCCCAGAGAATCTCAGTCTCCTAGGATTATGTGTCAGAAATGAGGCTAGGGCGCCTGGGTGGCTCAGTTGGTTAAGCAACTGCCTTCGGCTCAGGTCATGATCCTGGAGTCCCAGGATCGAGTCCCGCATCGGGCTCCCTGCTCAGCAGGGAGTCTGCTTCTCCCTCTGACCCTCCACCCTCTCATGCTCTCTCTCTATCATTCTCTCTCTCTCAATAAATAAATAAAAATCTTAAAAAAAAAAAAGAAATGAAGCTAAATGACAAACGAATTATCTTAATTAGCCTTTTCTACCTCTATGCAACAGATCATTTCTTTTTTTTTTTTTAAGATTTTATTTATTTATTTGAGAGAGCGAGCATGAGCAGGTAGAGGAGCAGAGGGAGAGGCAGAAGCAGACTTTCCGCTAAGCAGGGAGCCCCATGCGGGCCTCAATCCCTGAACTCCAGGATCATGACCTGAGCCAAAGGCAGACACTTAACTGACTGACCCCCCCCAAGGCACCACGAAACAGATATTTTCATTACCTCAATATCATGTAAGAGGTAATCAATGTCAAAGGGAGTTAAGTAAGTCACATAAAGTCACAGAGCCCCAAGTGGCAGAGCCAGAACTCGAACCCAAATCTGTTGAATTTAATCTTAGCCATGATGCTTCCAGCCACTGACAACCTACCTGCTGAGGGTCTGAACTGCAATTCTCTTTGAAATGTCCAGGTTCCCTGGAAAAATTTGGGCTTCGATGTCTGCCTATTTCACGCAGCACCTAGTTTTTAGAGACAGAGTTTCTTACGGATAGCAGAGAGAACTACAACCCGGGGAATCCAAAGCCCTTGGTGTGTTGGTTTTGGAAAGAGTCTGATGTGCCCTCAGACACTCACCCCGGAATATGCTCTGCTCACCATGCTCTTAGTGACTTCAGCCCATCTCTGAAGTTAGGTAGCACCAGTGTTCATGGTTTCATGGAAAGACATCAAGAAGCAAAATGTGAAAAACTCAGGAGTTCATGGTCTTAGTTCCCCATTGTGGTGGGCTTCCCGTGAAGCTGCAGAAGCTTCGGAGCCCCCCCACTTGTCTAGGAGTGGCTCCAGCTTCATGTTTACATAGCCCTGGGTTTTTGTAAGGTATTTGAACTGCAGTGGGCTAAGACTGCTAACTCTTTCCACTCCATTTCCCCTCCCTCAACCTTCTCCTTGAGTTGGATGGTGTCGGGGTGACCACTCTTTCATGTAAGATGGTATTGGGTGGTCGAACATATTTTATATGCACAGTTTTTGTCTTATTTTTCTGGAAGAGGGTTCCCAAATTGTCTAAACATCAGCCCACCAAAACTGATCTGGTTCTCCTTTCCCTTATTGCTCTGACTCAGGATCCTCTTCCCAAGTAGCCGAGTGCCCGTGAGCAACCAGTGGGATGGAGATCATAATGCCTCTGTCTTCATGTCACCCCTGGGATCCCTTTCAGCTCTAAGTGCAGAGTCAACAGCCAGCAGGCCCAGAGTGACTGCCTGACCTAGGAGCCTCTCAGGAACGAGCCTATTCTTCATTAACAAGCCTGGTTATTTTATGGGCCAATTAACTCGGGAGGCCACGGAAGGGAAATTCCGACCTTGTGCAAGCCTGCATTTCCCCCTCCTCATCTCCCCTCTCTCCCCACTGTAGTTTGGGTCTCTGCCACTGTTTAAATTTAAGCTGATTTGCTATCCCAGCATCTGCAGTTTGATTATTTGACTATTGCCTGGCTCTTGGTCAAACCACCCGGGAGCCCACTAGCCAGTGATTAAATCTGAGCCTTGATTATAATGGTTTTATTTTAGTGGGGCCTCTGTTTATGGGCCCACTGGTATTAGAGTGCAGTGTTATTGTAATGAGGTAGTAGCCTCATAGAAATAATCAGGTGAAGCAAGTGGGCTGAGAAACACCAGACAAATGGAGTCGATTATTTGGCCAACACATCTCTACTAGGTCTTTCATTCTGTTGTGTAGGAAGAGATGAGAGGGGCCTGGCTATTAGCGAGCGTATACTGTGGGGTCAGGCATGATCTAGACACTTTTCCATGCTATACATATTATTTTGAAATGATCCAGTAAGGTAGCATTATGAGCGTACTTGTATTTACAGAGGAAGCGCAGAGAAGTTACACACATTGCCCTCAGCCACACAGCTAGCAGGTGGGAGAAGCATATACGCGGAGCAGTTTGACTTAAGTGCTGTTCCTTTCACTTTAAGCTGACTGATGTGGATACACTTGTCAGGCACTCCCAGCTCCTACTGAATCTTTGTTTTTGTTTGCTTTTGGTCTATCGATAGTCTCAGTATCAGAGAAATGTCTGCGGTGGGTGCTGCTTGGTGGGAAGAAGCCACGAGAAGTAAGAACTCAGGTGAGGCCATCTGTAGGAAGAACCACCAAGATTGTTTTGGAGGCAACGTTCAGTTGCAGTTTTGTTTCTTGATATCTTAGTGAGCATAGTGCAGCCTGAGATGGACAGGTGCATCACCCCAGGGGCGGGGGCCGATCCCAGGGCAGCCACTAACTTCTGTGTGTCCTTAGGCAACTCCCCACCTCTCCGCCTCTCTGGTCCCTGCCTACTTTTCCAGCATTAGCACCTGCCATTCTCCATCTTGCTTCGGCTGCTTTGGCTTCACAGAATGCAAGTAGTTGATTCAGTAAATGGTCCCAGGAAATGCTGAAAAGGGAGCAGGGACAGGAGGCAAAGGTGGGGAGAAAGGCAATAAAGGGTGCTCAGTACTTACAGTCCCTTCTGGGCACTGGAGCTTCGTCCTGCGAGGGGACAGCGGGAGCCAGTGTGGAACAATACTTCAGTTATCCCACCCAAGGGAGAGTGACCTTCTGTGACTTGGGAAAAAGCCCCTACAGAGTTGCAAGTTTAGGCAGTTGGAAGACTGGCTGGTGTGCGCAGATGTCGCCCAGTGCCAAGAGGATATTCTGATACGGGGAGAAATATAAACCTTAATTTGTTTAAGCCACTGGAGCAGGGTTTTCTGCTATTTGCACCTGAAGGGATTCCTAAGGTGAGCATTTGTGTAAGGACACCTCACTTCCTTGCAGTCCCATGCACACATCGCTCTTTGTCTTGCCTCAGACAGGGACTCCCCCCGACACTCCCATACTACTGCTTCTGCCCCATGTGCTTTTTCCTCCCCCTCCTCCCCCACGGCCTCTCTTCATCCTTTCAATGCAGTGCAGAGCGCAAGTTTCCAAGAGGGGCAGTGTCTGACCAACCCAGCAAAAGTGGTTTCTTTGAACCTAGGTCTGCCCAAATCCAGACAAAGCACAAGTCCAAGTTGTGTTTGTTTTTTTTTTTTCTTTTTTTATGACAAGATTCAGCAAGGAGGAAACCACCCTGTCAAAAACACTTACTCTCAAAATCCATACTGGGTGATAACAAACAGTTCACCCTCCAGCCCTGGGTCAGGGACCACACTCTGGGGTAGCACCGCTTCATACAGTTCTGGCCACTGCATGCCCATTGAGGGATGTTCCAGCTAGCAGTTGCCACATACAAAAGCCACTCCAGAAACTTCCCGGCTTTAAACCTTAATTATTTGGGGGGCGCCTGGGTGGCTCAGTCAGCTAAGCATCTGCCTTTGGCTCAGGTCATGATCCCAGGGTCCTGGGATCGAGCCCCACATTGGGCTCCCTGCTCAGCAGGGAGTCTGCTTCTCCCTCTGCCTCTGCCCCCTCCCCCTGCTTGTGCTCTCTCTCTCTCTCTCAAAGAAATAAATAAAATCTTTAAAAAAACCCCACAATTATTTTATCATTTCTCATCATTTCTCTGGATCAGGAATTTGGGAAGGGCTCAGCTGGTCAATTGTGGTTTGGGGGTCTCTCATGCGGTTGCAGCCAGATGACGGCTGGAGTTGAATAGTAGAGTGGCTGAAGCTACTGAGGGCCTGTTGGGCGCCTCTCTTCCTTTGGGTAGCCTCAGAGCCACTCCATTCAGTGGCCTCTCTGGGCTAATTTGGATTTCTTTCCAGCACGGCATCTCAGGGCAGTTGACTGCTGACATGGAGGCACAGGTGGAGACCGAAGGTCTCAAGAGTGAGTGTCACGGTGGGCAAAGGGGTCTCTGAATCACCTTCAGGAACTGAAGTCATGTAACATCACTTTGGCATACTCTCTTGATTGAAATAGCCCCAAAAATGTACCTATATTCAAGAGAAGGGGAATGAGGCCCTACCTCTTATGGAATAGTGGCAAGATTCTAGAAGAACATGTGACATGGGAGATGGTGTTGTAATCATCTTTGGAATACACAACCTGCCTCCATAGGGTGGCATATATGGGGTAAGGGTGAAGGAGGAAGGCAGAAAGTCTTGTTAGTAAGCTGGTCTGGGTGAAAAATGCAGTGGGGTATCATCTAGGCAGGGAGAGAGAAGAGGAGGAGCTGATTTGTATCAGGGAGGAGGAAGAAATCACTAGGACACGGTGACCAGGAAATGAGGAATGAAGGAGAAAGTGCAGCAAGGATGTGCCAAAGATTGCCGGCTCTGGTGTCTGGGTGGACGGCGCGTCATTTGCCAACTTGCTGACTTGGAGAACGAAGGAAAAAGAGCAGGAAGCAGGAGTGGGGCTGTTGATGGGTTTGGCTTTGGCCATGACATGTGGGTTTCATATTGCCTAACTGATTAAAATTCTTCCAAGTGGAAGACTGAGCAACAGTGTGGAGCTCGGAGGAGACTATATCCAGCTCTTAGAATCTCTGCATTGGGATGCATCAGTACCCAGACAAAAACTGGGCGGCAGAAGGGCGTGGATATTCGGCCAATGCATGCAGGGGGGAAAGAGGCTGCTGAGCGCAGCACTGCACAGCGTTGGTCAAACTTGCCTGTCAGAAACACCAGGGGAGCCCATTAAAAATAAAGTTCCCAGGCCTCACCCCAAACTTACTGAATCAGAATCTTTGGGGGAGGGGCCTGGGAATCCCTATTTTTAGCAAATGCCCCAGGTGATTCATGATCGGACGAGTTCGGCTCACACTGGGGAGGTGATTCCAGGGCTCTATGTTGCCCAACACTGGAGCATCGTTCACATACACAACAGGTAAATGGTACCACTGGCATTGTGTTGAGCTGTCACCTGGATCTGGAACTCAGGCTCTGGAGACCAACATCTGAGTGTCGGTTTGGGCTCCACTACTTCCTGTGGGATCATGGGAATGTGAAAGCCTCTTAGTCTCCGCATCTTGTGTCTAACCTGGGGATAAGGATTATATACGTATATATACATATATATATACACATATATATATAATGATTACATGTATGCATTCCCACACCGATCTCTGACAAGTGGGTGTTCAATTTAATTCTGACATTAACTGCCTGGAGTTAGCAGATCCATTAGTTAAAAGGCAAGGTTCCCAACAAGGCTGCCCTTACCTCAGATGCCAGCCACAATTGGGGTCCCCAGGCTACCCACACTTCTGTCTGACTTGGTCACAAATTTGGGGATTCCCATGACTTGCCCATCTCCCCTGGTTGATAATTCCCTCAGGAACAGGCTATACTTACAATTACCATTTCATTATCAAAGGTACAAATGACCAGCCAGATGAGTGGTACAGAGGGCAACATCTGCAAGGGTCCCAAGTGCAGAAGTTTCTGTCCCCAGGTGACAATGGTACGCATTTAGTTGGAGAATCACCGCCCCAAGGCTCTATGTGCAATCAGGCTGTCTGAGCTGTGAGGGAAGGCTAGAGACACCAGCTTAGGACAAGGCAGACACCTTTGGTTTCCCACCCAGCAGCTCTGTTGTTACCATACCCACTACCAGTATAACAATTTGGTTTTGCATAATGGTGGCTGTGCTGTTCTGGAGAGGCTGAGCCCTTCCTTACCCAGCCCTGGGATGAATCATGATGGGTGAGTGCCAATCAAGGTGCTCTCCTTCCACTGACCATCCAGCTTTGGGTGCAACCAGGTGACCTGATGCTGGCAGGGAGGCAGGAGGGAAGTCAACAGGGAGTTTGGGAATGTCTATCCCTGTGGGTTAAAAAGGTAAGGAAGAATCACTCCCTCTTCTACCCCTGGTATTGTTTTGTTTTGTTTTGTGTTAAGAAAGTATGGGTGTTTATTTTTATGGATAAGTTGGCTCCCCAGCACTCTGTACCTCCCCTTTTGCAACACGCTCCAAGCTTTGGTTAGCAGTGGCTATTTCTGTTCCCCAGTGCAAACTGTGGGAGGGCAGGACAGGCTTGCCTCCTTGCCTGCTGGGTCCCTGGCTCAGCTGGCAGTGCATAGTAGGTGCTCACTAAATGAATGCTTGCCAACTGAGCAACCTGCGGCTTCTGCTCTAGCCCAGGCCATCCACTCACTCTGTGGTGCTGTTTTTAAGTGACCTATCGGACAAAAGGGCGTGGATGATGAAAGCGTGGATGGAAAAAGGGGTTGAGGAATTTTGCGCAAAGGAACCACATTCAGGAACAGCAAATTCACCGCATTCTTTAGAAGCCTGTGAAAATCTGGCAGACAAAAAAGGGTTTTGTGAGTGGGTGTCAAATGATAAGTGTAACCACGGACATTTTTTTTTTTTTTTTTTTTTTTAGGAGAGGGGGAAGGGGTGAGAAATCGCTATGTCCTCTTGGACAATAGAGAATGATGTCTTCTAATTTTAAAATGTCTCTCTTTTTAAGGGTCCGATGGTTTCAGAGCATTTTTTCTCTTGGAAAAACAAATGTACTGTGTTAACATCAACAAAGAAGGCTTCTCTGGAATGAAGCTGTATCTTTGGGTGACACTGCAGAGAAATTCTGCTCTAGACTTTGTAGTTCAGGGGCAATCACTGGCACTGAGAAGATTGTTTCTTCTCCCAAAGCTTTTTTTTTTTTTAAGATTATTTATGTATTTATTCAGAGAGTGTGGGGAGAGGGGCAGAGGGAGAGGGAGAGAGAGAATCTCAAGCAAACTCAGCCTGGAGACTAAGGCAGGGTTTGATCTCACGACCCTGAGATCATGACCTGAGCTGAAACCAAGAGTTGGATGCTTAACTGACTGAGCCCCCCGGGCGCCCCTCCCAAAATGCTTTTATTTTGAAATAATTCCAGATCTAGAGAAAAGTTGCAAGAATAGCAGAGATTCCTAATATTCTTCCCCTAGATTCTCCAAATGTTGCCATTTTGCCACATTTATTTTATCTCTCTTTCTCTCTGTATATATTATCTTTTTTTTTTTTTCTGAACTGTTTGAGAGGAAGTTGTGGACATGATGTCCTTTTATCTCGAAATACTTCAATGTATATTTTCTCAAGTAACAAGGGCATTCTCTTACAATAATCAAAATCAAGCGATTTCCATTGATATAATGATATATCTAACCTGCAGACCTTATTCAAATTTTGCCAATTGACCTAAGAATGTCCTTAATAGCAAAAACCTCCCACATTTTACTGGTTCTCAGTTCAATCCAGGATCATATGTTAAACTTAATTGTTATGTCTCTTTAATTTCCTTCAATATGGAATAATCCTCAGGCTTTGTCTTTCATGATCTTGACATTTTTCAAGAGTATGGGTTAGTTGCTTTTTTAGAATGGCCCTCAATTTGGGTTGTGTGATGTTTCGTTATATAGTAAGATACAGGTTTACATTTTGGACAGGAATATTCCAGGAATAATGCAGTGTCATAAAGACTAATTTGAAAAAGGTGATGGTTTCAAAGGGTTTGGTGTTTGAGAAAGGTCAGAAGCATTGCTGAGTGGCTATGATCACAGTCCTTAGAATTACTTGCTAGAGATATGGTTTAGGGGTGTGATCTTGAGAGAGTCACTTTGCCCTCTGAGCCTTAGTCTCTAATCTGTAAAACGGGAAGAGTGGTGGCAGCTTACGTTTACTGAGAACTTACTATTGCCAGAGGTTGTTCCAAATGTCTTACATCTAGTGACTCATTCAATCCTGAGGACAACCCTATACCAGAGATATTTTTCAACATTATTATTCTCCTTTTGCAGATGGAAATGAGGCACAGAGAGGTAAACAACTTAAGTTCCACAGTCACACAGCTGTTATGTGGTGGCGATGAGTTTCCACCCAGGTGACTGTCTCTAGAGGATACCTGTTTAATCCCCGTGCCATATTGACTCCTTGAAGTGATACTTCAGAAGGTCGTTTATGAGGACTAAGGAAGGATATGCAGGGCAAAATCATTGTTAATATCTTCCTTTATTCAATGTGTTTTTCATTTTATAAAGGACTCAGTCAAGATGTTCCAACTTGGTGACACTGATGTGATCAAGGATCTAAGATTAACCCCAGTCCAGCTGATGTTTACAAGGTTCCTGGGCCTCATGAAACAATGAAGTCAACCTTGGGCTGTGTAAAAGGATGAGGGAGAGAAGGGCAACTCAGCATCTGCACTTGGCCTTGGCTCTTGGGCACTCACAAATGGTCCATGTTTAGTGGTGGCTGAGCCTGTGGAATGAAGCCTGGCGAGGAGACCACTGATGCCATTTCTGTTGGGTTTTGGAATGCTTTCAAGTTGCCTTATCTTAATGGCATGTTCCTCAGGCCATCATAAAGTGTGTTCACATTTCCCAAGTGCTGGTTGCTGAGGAAATGTAGGCAGAAGCAGGCAGATCAGATCCCTCCAGGCAGGACCACTGAGGCTTTGGGATTCAAATGTGTCATGTTGGGGAAAGGTGGAAGAGATGATTTGAAGTGAGCTGAGTCCATCAAATTTTTGCAGGGATGATCACCTGCAGTCATTTTTTTTTCTTGCCTGGATAAGAGAGATAGGAAATGAATGTTTTGTTACTTGTGTGTAGGACAGGGTTATTAACTGGGTTCCATGGGTAGGTTTCAGGAATTCTATGAACTCTTTGAATTGTATATAGAATTGAATATATTGCAGTTGAATTGTGAGTGAACATATATATATGTGTTCATATGTATTTCCTAGGGAGAGATTTCCAGTTTTTATCAAGCGTTCAATGTGTTCTGTTATTTAAAACAGAAAAAAAATTCTTGGTGGTCAGGAAAGGATATGAGAAAGAAAGGGAGAGAGAGGAGAGGGAGAGAGAAAGCGAGAGAATATTATTTCACAATAGTTATACAAGAAGTTGCTAGGAAACCATTCATTGACTTTGTGAATTATAAACATTTTCTTCTTAACCCAAAATAAATAGACCTCATATCATTCCAATCATGAGAACACAGCTGCTTGTGTGTTGGGAAGGAGTGGGGTTGGATGTTTTGTGTGTGTGTGTGTGTGTGTGTGTGTGTGTGTGTGCAGGGAGGGGTGGGAGTGGGGGAGAAGGGGAGGAAGGGAGGATGGGTGGAGCGGGGGCTCTCTGAGAGTGCAGAGAATAGGAATGTGGGCTTTTTCCTGTCTTTAAGAAGCAGCAGAGATCTTCCTGCAGTCAGCCCTCAGTAGATGCCCCAAGATTATGATCCTTGATGACTAATGATGATGGCTACAGGTGACAGACCTGTCATTTGTACCCAATGGATGCGTGGGAGTTTCTGCTTGCTTTCAAATTTGCAAATCTCACAAATGATTCATATCCCCTGAAAGGAAAAATCAAAGTGAAGTAGGCTGCTTAGCTACTCAGCCTCAGCTTTTCCAATGGAGCCGTCGAACTTCTGGGGCTTACTTCTGGGTGTGCCTGTGGCCTGTCCCACGTGGCTTATGGGGACAAGTGATCAGACTTCTCAGATGTTTAGGGGCATCTGGATTTCAAATACTTGTTTTATATTCGACTACAGCTTTTTTTTTTATCTCTGAAATGATATTATGCTTGAAATCCATATTTCTCTAATTAACAGAGTTGAGGGCCAATTACTTTTAATCCCTGTATCCATGGGATTTTTTTTTTTATCTTTTCATTTTCTGCCTCCCTTTACCACTTATATCCTAGGTTTTTTTTTTTTTTTCGACTTTAAACTGAAGTTATAGAGCCAGCTTCTCATCACTGCTACTATTTTATCATGTATTATTGTGAAGCCATACAAATCTTATTTTTTATTATAGTTTTGGGCTTCCAATTTAAGTATATACACTGGTAATCCACAAATACCATACCATGTTTAGCTAGTGTCCCTGTTCACACCCAACCCTTGATTCTGTGCTCTCCCTGTCCTGCCATCCATGCTGCCCCCAGGTCTACATTTGCCCTCTTCGACTGCCCTGTTCTTCCACTAAATGTGTTACTTGGGCTTCAGTCTAGAACCAATCACTCAATGGTATCTCTAGTGATTTGTCCCTCTCATCCCTCTATTAACAAGCTTTGCTCTTTGCTAGATCAAACCTGCAAACATATGCATGTGCTGTTATCTTGTCCATCTTAAAAACAAATGAACTTCCTGTGACTCTCCTGTCCCAAAGCCTTTCTGTTCTGTTTCCCTTTGTAGGAAAGTTCTTATGAAGAGTTGTCTATATTCTGTCTCCACCTCCTTTTCTCCCACTTTCTCTTAAGCCCCCTCTGATCTGCCCCATTGTTCCACCAGAAGTACTGTGGGCCAGGTCCCCGATGCCTAACCTGAGACCATATCCAAGGCTCACTTCTTAGTTCTTGTCTTACTTGTCCTGTCAACTGCACATTACACTGCTGATCACTTTCTCCTTGATTTACTTCCTCCCTTGGCTTCCAGAGTACCACCCTCTTGCTTTTACTGTCTCTCTGGCTGCTCTTCTCTCTTTCTCCTGCTGTTTCCTCCTCTGCTGTTGCAGAGCCCTAAGAATTAGACTTGGTCTTCTTCTCAATTATACTCATTCCCTTGATAATCCCATCCAGCCTCATGGTTTTAAATGCTACTCATCCACTGAAAACATTGATTGAAATTTCCATCCCAGATGTCTCACCTGAACTCTGCACTCACATGTCCAACTGCATACCCAACATCTCCCCTTGTATGTTTGATGGATTTCTCAAACTCAACATATCAAAACTGAACTACATTTTTGACTCCTAAACTTGCTCCCTCAAAGCCTTCCCAAACTTAGTCAGTTGATAGCAATTCTATCCTTCTGGTTACTCAGGCCACAGATGGTGTTATCATCGTTGATCATGTGTCACACACCTAAGCACTCCATCAGGAAATCCTACTGACTTTCCCTTCAAAATAGGCCCAGAATAAGCCCATCTCCCATCTTCCACCACGGTCTAAACCACTGCCTTCTCTGAGCTGGATGACTGTGATAGCCCCCTGGCCTGGTTCCCTGCTTCCATCCTGGACCCCCATAGTCTAGCCTCAATACAGCACCCCGAGTGACCCTTTTATATAGACTCAGTCATGTACACCCTTATCTCTTAAAACCCCAAAGTTTCCAGTTTCCTGCAGAGAAAAAGTCAAAGGCCTTTCAAGGCCCTCAGGGTCTCTGTGGTGAGGTCCCTTTTTACCCCCTGTTCTCATCTCCCTCCACCCTCCCCTTGACCTCTTCACCCCAACCACCCTGGGCTTCATGTTCCTGGAATGGCCAGGCACACCCCCAATGGAGGCCTTTGCACTGGCTGTTCCTCTGCCTGGCACACTTTCCCCCAGATACTCATTCCCACGGCTCCTTCACATCTTTCCTTGAATGCCACCTCCTCAGGCAGGCCTGCCCTAAATGCTCTGGAACTCCTAATTTATGCTCTTGTAGTGTCTTTTTCAAATCTCTTTTATGGTATTTGTTACATCACTGTAATGATCCATTTATAGATGTCTTCTCCTCCTCTAGAGTGTGAGTATCTGCCTCTGGTTGTGAAATCTGTGCACTGGACAAAGGTATCTGGCTAGAGGGACAAGTGGGGGCTAAAATTCTGGCCAGGGCTCTGCTGGTCAGTAGTTGTGCCTTTATCTAGAGTCACATCAGCTCAGAAGGTGAAGCACCTTTTTGTAATTTGCACAAAAGCTCCTTGTGTTCCAGCAAAGCCGTATGTCCTTGTATTTGATGAATGAATAAACACCTACTCTTTAGATGGGCAGCACTATCGCCTTATCGAAATGTAGTTATCCAGAAGGGAGGAATCACATCTATTTAATTCATTTTTCATCATCCCTAGTAAAATACGAGAAGCCAATACATTAAGCAAGACCCAGGCAGAATTGTGTGTGTGGGGGGTGGGGGTGGGGGGTGTAATATCTCCTCTCCCACACCTTTCCCTTAGTTTCCTTTATTATTATTATTACTATTATTACATTTAAGAGTAATAGAAGAAACAATGGATTTGAATTCAGGAAACCTAAAATCTGCACCTTAGTTTTCTTCTATCTAAATGGAAATCTTGGGGCATCTGGGTGGCTCAGTTGGTTAAGCGTCTGCCTTCGGCCCAGGTCATGATCTCAGGGTCCTGGGATCGAGGCCCCACGTTGTGTTCCCTGCTCAGTGGGGAGTCTGCTTGTCCCTCTCCCTCTGCCCTCCCCCGTTTCATGCTCTCTCTCTCTCTTTCTCAAATAAATACATAAAATCTTTTAAAAATTTAAAAAAGGAGGAAATCCTGTATATCTCAATGGGTTGGGGTAAGGACAAAACAATACAATATATGTGAAAAGGTATTGCACACGATAAATTCATACAGATGTTAAGGGTTATTGCTATCATTCCTAGATTGCTTAAGCTATATTCAGATGCATTTTCTAGTTCAATTAATGTGTAAGACTTGCTCTGACAATGTTGATTCGAATGATAACAACACAACATGCTGGAAACATTTCTGGAAAACACCCAGAGGCATCTCTTTGAATTACTCATTTTCCAACAGGTTTTTATCGGTTTTGTAACATAATTTGAAATGGCCTAAACCTACATGCTAAAGGGCATTCCACTTAGCATCTGCGCTTCTTAATCTGCACATATGTTTACTTCTCTTTCTGTTGCTTAGTGGTTGGTTAAAGGGATGTTTTCAAACGGATTCTCCTTGATGAAGCCATTCTGCTCATTAATGAGACTATGCCCCATATCACACTTTTTCTAACCAAGTGTATGCTCGTGGGGCAAGAGAATCCTTCCAATGTCCTTTCAAGTCCTTGTGGGAGTGTAGCCCTGAAAATTTTGTGGAAAAGGACGGAAAACCAGGGCTGATAGGTACAGTGGAAAGTAGAGGGTAGAGGCATCAACATCAAGTCTTTGTATTTCCCTGTAATATTCCTGACTGTAGTTTCCAAGAAATATATAGTATAAGACATACAGAGAAGATGAGGTGCATAGCACAATCTCAAGGGCAAGAACAAAGTCAAAATAGGAATACCAGAAAATTAAAGAGGTAAGGACATGGATACCCCGAGGGGGCTGGAGTTATTCAACTGTTGGAATGATCCAGGCCTGGGTTCAAATCCTGGTTCTACCAGTTACTTCCCTGCATTAGCCTGGGTTTCTTGTCAGTAACATGTGGCTACAGTATTCATTCCATAGCACTAGCAGAAGGATCAAATAAAGAATGCGCTTTCAGAAAATTGCCTTGCAAACAGTAAGTTAACTCTGTGGTTGCCATGATTATGATTATTATATCAATAGTAATTGATGTCTTAACTGGTCATTTCTAAACACCATAAATGTGAATAAAACAGTCACGGTGGTTAAGAGCTTGGGAAGCCAGTTGACCTGAGTTCAAACCCAGCTCTGCCACTTACCAGCTGTGTGAACTTAGACATGTATCTCAACCTCCCAAAGCCTCAGTATCTTCCTCCATAAAATGGGAGTAAAATCAATACCTACTTCATATGTTTTCTAGAGACCAGAATTACATAATGAAAGCAAAGAACATGGATACTAGACACCTTATTGGACCAAGAGTCCTCAATTATTTCATGTTCTTTCCCATGCATTGAAGTTGTTCCTGCCAAGAAGGGAGAACATGGAGGATTCTGGGTGTGGGACACAGGGTAAGTCCGAAGACTGAGTGCCAGCTTAAGCCACTGCCATGGACCTGGAGTTCTTTCTAGGAGGTGGCTCACAGGGCTTAGGGGTTTCCCAGGACCATCATGATGTCAGGACACAGTGCCTCTGCCAGAAGGAGCTGACAGGGCAGGACCAAGCATCATGGCTAAACTTTCGGAGTCAAACAATTCAATTCCTATATCCACCCCTTAGATCTGTGGGACCTTCGGCAAATTACTTAACCTTTCTGAGCCTCAGCTTTACCTATAAAATACAGATAAGACATCTGGCAAGACCTAGATGGAATTGTGAAGGCCTATTTTCCCAGGCCATTCTCTTAATTTCCTGTATTATTATTGCTCCATAGAGTTGATACAAGGATTAAATGAGATAATAAATGTAAAAATGTGCCGGGCTAGGAAAATGGAAACTATTTTTATTACACCAGCAAAATCATTTAATCATACATTTTGGGTAACCAGTTACTGAGTACTCCCTCTATGTCAGATACCATGCCAAGTACTATGAGACCACTTCTGATTTATTCAATGAGTTTTTGAGTATTTTCTGTGTGCTAGACATCATCCTAGGTGCTTACCCATCAAAACCTTCAGAAGTCTAGATAAAACACCCCTCAAGACTATTCAATTCTACTACTCCGTGAGGCTCCAGGTTGTGAACCAGTTTTTCTTAATTCGTACATCAAACATGATGCCAAGAATTTTGTGAACAACTGAAAATATAAAGAGGAATAAGACTCGGCCCTACCCAGCAGAGGTTTCCAGCCAGGTAGGGCCATTTTGACACTTCTGTCTTCTCATTTCTTTCTTTTTTTGAATGTCATCTGTGGTTGACTTCTCTTTTGTTATGTACTCAATGGTTATAACAATTAATTGAATAGACATGCATTGTGTTTCTGCTATGTCCAGGTCATTGTAGGTTTTGCTTGGAACATAATAAAGAAATAAGATATAGTCCCTAACTCAAGGAAGTTCTAATTTAGTGATGGAGATAAAGTTCCCATGAGAAGTCAGATAATAATCATGTAATAGTGTTTTGCTGAATAAAATGAATGCCTGACTGAAATGATGACTTTGAGCAAGTATCATCTTAAGAAGCAGGGACTTTATAGGCAGATGGACCCGACTTCAAGGCCTGGCTCTGCTCTTAACTAAGTCTTGACTTTGCCAAGTCACTTAATCTCTCTGAAAGTTCTATCTGTTTTAAAATAGGACCAAGCATTGTGAGCATTGACTGAGTCAATGCTCGTAAATGCTCAGCACAATCCCTGGTACAGAAAAGCTTGACTTTTAGCCACTATTATCTGAATTAATGGTATCATTATCATCCTCACTCACAAACCCTCACTACCCCAGGTGTGTGGGTGTGCATGTATGTCTGTGCCCATTGTGTGCATACGGTTAGACATTTTACTTGTCACCCCTGATCCAATCTGATCAGAGAAATTCATTCAACCATTCATTGAATGAATAGTCACTGAACGCCTACTTAATGTCAGTCAGTGTCCTGGGCACTGGAATAGAGCAGTGAGCAATCAGCCCTAAAAGTCAAGGTCTCTGCCCTCATGGAGCTTATCTTATTGTAGAACAGCCAGACGATACATATAAAACATCAACCGTAATGGCAGGTAGTGATAAAATAATATGCTGTGAAGGAAGAGGACAGAGCATCTTCTCTCTTGCTGCAACACAAGGACTATTTTATTTCCGGTCGTATCTCCCCATATCCAGACCAGTAAGTGAGTGACCCCTTGTTCAGGTCACCACTCTCTCTTCACATCTCAGACTCTGAGTCAGCAGGACACTCCTCAGAAGACACTCCTGTCATCAGCAGGAACATGTCTGGTCTCCTACAACTAGGAAATGGGAGGACAGGAGATAAAAGGCCAAGCCCAAGAGAGTAGCTGGACTTTGCAATCATGTTAGAAGTAAATAATTATGGGTGCTCCAGTTTGATCTGATTATTGGTCCAGATGCATGGCGTGAGTAGCTAGTGGCCAGTAGGGAACAGCTGCTTTTGCTGTAACTGGTCCCTTCAGTGAGAGCAGGAAGAAGTCTAGTTAGCCTGATTTATTGAACTATTTAACATCCACTGGATGTTCTTTATTTTACTGTTATTTATGACTTGTTGAGTCCTGGCAGTAAGCTTTGGATGAAATAAGGTGCAGGTGGAAGGCATGGCCTGGGGCTGAGGGGGTTTCCATGTAAGGACGGGACAAAGCAAAGCTTCCACAGCTCTCACGAAGTGCGTGGGCTGAGAAGGTGGTGACATCTCCAAGGTGTGAGTCTAGCCCGTCCCCCATTCCCTGGATTCCTTTCACACCTCCTACATGCTCCCCGCTTCCTGGGCCTTCCCTCCCTCTCTTCACAGACACTCCCCCCACCACAGGCAGGCCTTCGTGGTAGCAAATGAACCTCCCGTCAAACCCACCCAAATATCTCTGGGATTTGGTTTGCAGCCCTGGCACCGCATGTTATGTTTATAAAAGTCGGGAGGAAAGAGAGATTGGAGAGGGGAGGCACGAGGAGGAAACAGAGACGCACACACGGAGGCCATTTTACTCCCGTGAAGAGGAGCAGATGTTTCCCATGTTATATTTTCTGCGTCTGGAGTGGCCAGAGATGTGGGGGGCATCATCCCGGGCTGCTCCCCGGGCTCGAGGTGGGGGGTCTGACCAGAAGCCTGAGGTGGGCCAGCAGCTCTTCCTCCGCTTCAGTCACGCATGGGGCCCTGATGGGACCACGCACTGTTTACACTCACAGCCAGGGAGCCGTCGGGGAAAGAAGCTCCCCGACCGCCAAGCTACCTCACTTTGGCTCTGGAAACTTCCTCCTGGATGGCCACCCTGGTTGACCCCAGCCCATCCCCTGCCTGACCCCAGCTTGCCCACTCAGGGCAGCCTTGGAAACCTTTCTGTCCTCACTCAGCCTGGACCAGCGTGTCACCTCTGCCGGGGCTGTCCTGGGCTGGGCGGCCCTTTGAGTGTGCTCCATTCCCCCACAGATGCCTCTGGGCCGTGCTGGGAGCTCAGCTAGACCCTCTGGAGTCCGTATGCACATGAAATGCCACAGACTAAACACTGAGTCACCGCTCGCTCGCTGCCCTCCCCGAAGCTCTGGTTTCAGAGGGAGGACCTGAGGGCTTTACTGAGAGAAATAGTCTCCCCCCTTTGCTTGCTGGGTGGTTTTAAGGTGCGGCAGCGGCAAGATTGCTGGGAAAGTTGTGGGTGGGCCAAGGGCCAAGTACAATGGAGGTATCACTGGGTCAGCACTTCATGGGAGCACCAACCCCGGCCTCTCGCTCTTGCCCCCACCCCCTGGGCTCCCCCCAGACTGCAGCCAGGAGCCGTGGCTCGTGGTTGTATTAGAATACGACCACCACCTTCTGCTTACAGAAGGCGACCAAAGTGGCAACGATGCCACCAGATCCTCTCCACAGCCCTGTAGGAAGGCGAGGGAGGGCCCTCCCATTTTGCAGAAGAAGAAATGGGGCTCCAAGAGGACAGAGGACTTGCAAGGGAGCTGTGACTGGAGAGTGCTGGGGACCAGTCTCGGGGCCAGGTCTCCCGGCCCAGGACTCTCATCCCAGCAGGCGGCTGCAGGAAACAGCTGGTTTCCATAATGACAAAAGATGGACTGGGAAATTCAATGTTGGATTCTTAGAGAAAAAGGAAACTGACCTCCCACAGCGAAGTGATCAAGGCGTGGCTCACAGGCCAACTGGGCATTGGTTCAGTGGCCTATGCAGTGACCCGAGCCTCAATGTTCCATGGGCGGGGAAGAGTACAGCAGGATCCATTGGCTCTTTGGATCTTGACCTAGTGGCTGGAACCCTGGGAATTTGCTTAGCTTGCTTATCAGGGGCTGGCTCACCCTGAGCCCCCTGGTGAACCTGAATGCTTGGCATGGCTGTCTGAAGATTTGGGTTGATCTGTTTATGGATGGGAGGGAGGTCTGGTCATTTTGTATCTTAGACAGTTAAGGGTCATGATCAGTCACTGTTAAGGCATTTCCAAGAACAGCCCATCGGAGGAATCCACATTGAGGCTGATGAGCAGCAAATTCTTGTCCACTCCATGCGTCGGTATTGCCTAGCAGCCCGTGCTGTCTCTGTTTTGTCTGCTCCATACGGATGGACCTATTAATGGCTAGAAGGAGGGTAGGAGTAGAGGAGAGGAAGGTAAGAGCAGCACTTTATAATTTATCATGATGTCCATCTCTGGCTCCTTTTTAGGATGCAAAATCCAAAAGCTGGAAGATTCTCTTCTGTCTGCTTTTCGAATCTTAGAAAAGCATCCAATTAACATCAGGGACCTCCAGCTTACTTTCACCCAAAGAGCCATTTCCTCGGGAGTAGAAGTTAATAAAAAGACTCTTTCTCAGGCAATGTTCTTAAATATTTTTGACCATGACCCACACATTCATGTAAATGTGACTGAAACAAAAGTTTTACAAAGCAATATTTATCCTTACTTTTGCAATTAATTCTGGTATGTTCTCTTCTGTTGTATTTTACATTACTAAAAAAAAAAAATCTGGTTGAACTACTAACGCATGATTGGAAAAACTCTGTTATAGAGGTCTTTGTAAATGGTCTCATCAGCTTCTCATATAATGGCTTCATTAATTAGTTTGTCCCAGGCCCAGGCCCCTGGACCCCGCCAACGACGCTAGTTATGGTCAGCTGCTCATTGCTGCTCACCCACACGGAGTAGGATGATGATAGGGAGCAAGGTTTCAAATCCTCAAACAGATTGTTACCAGAAAAATGACTTCACAATAAGGAACTGTGAGCTGAATGATGGTGGTGGTGGGGAATATCAAAGGACAAATGAGAATGACCAATTTAACTTCATTTTTCCTGCCTCCTGGTGTTTCTTCATGCTGTTCCTTCCTCCTGAAACACTTTCCAGTTCTTCTGCTTCTGTCCAAAGTCTGCCAATCCCTCAAGGATCACCTCTTCTAGGAAGTCTTCCCTGGCTACCTTTCCCTGCTTGGAGCTTGCAAACATCTGACTACCACTTATTTGATGCATCATCATGCTTTGCCAGCTGAGTTGGAATACCTTAATATCTCGTGATTGATTTCTTTTAGATCAATATCTGCCTCACTTCATGTACTACCTGAGAACCATGTCTGTGAAGTGGTTTTCTGTGCCCTGGTCCTAGTAGAGTGAACTAGGGTGTTGGCACTTGGCCAAAGCAAGGCACTATTGCTCTTGGCCCCTGGGACATAGTCCTGTGTCTTTATTCTTTGTAATCTATTCCTAGGGTGACCGTATGTCCTATTGCTTGGCCAGTCCTGGTTTATACCTATTATCCAAGCATAAATATTTCTAGTATCCCATTTGCTCTTTAAGTGCACTAGTTTTGATGATATACTCAACTTACACCAGCTAGAGTTGGCTTCTGTTACTTCCTATTGCACATTTATAATATCTGCTTATAAAGCAATTTCACCTACATCAGCTCCTTCTCTTTTCAAATTAATGATTTTCCCCTTAGAACTGCTCCTTCCTCTGTGTGCCACCACTAGTTCCCTGTCCTCTTTAGCCAGAGACCTGGGAGTTAGCCTAGACCCTTCCTTCTCCTCCACCTCATGAATCCATTCATTCATTCCTTAAAATAATTTGAGCATCCATCAAGGACCAAGCACTGTGCTAGTTGCTGGGCATATAGATGGTGAATGAAACAGAGCCTTTGTCTTCTTTCAATTTATATGCTGAATTATATGCTGGGGAAACACCCACAAATATATAGTTTCAAGTTGTGATAAGCGTGGCAAAGGGAAAGAACAGGCTCTCTGAGAGAGTAGAAGGGGGGAGGGGCGGGGTGGGCCTACTTTGTTTCAGGGGCCGAGGAAGGCCTTTCTGAGGAAGGAACATTTGAGCTCAGATCCCAAGGATCAGAAAGAGCCAGTAGCAGGGGTTGAATGGAGTTTTCACATTATAGGTTGATCACTCTGAAAGCCATATGGATAAGGGGCAGGGATGGAAGCAGGGAGACCAATTAAGAGGTGATTACAGTTGTCCAGACAAGAGCTGATGGTGGTTTACACTAGGAGTAGTGGAGATAAATACAAGTGTACAGATTGGGCAAGTATTCTGGAGGTGAAAATCAACAGGATTTGGCAGTGGATTGGATGTGGTGGGGGAAGAGGCTGGTGGTGAGGGAGAGGGAGGTGTCCACAGGGTGACTTCAGCACAACAGTGGACAGTGGAACCAATTATCGAGATGGGGAGGAGAAGATGAGGAGAATATTTGATGGTGATCGTGGTGGGTGGATCAAGACATCAGTTTGTGATGCGTTTAGTTGGAGGTGTCGGTAAAAATTCCAGATGCCTATTTCAACTTTGTGGGCATGTGCAGGGCTTTTCACTCAGAAGGATGGACCCTGTGCTTGGTTTAATGCTTTCCTATTGCAATTCTTAATAAATTCTTAATAATTAAGTGAAGCTGGATTGGACAACAGAACACGCGTTCAAGCAGAAGTACACCCAGTATGTATGTCTGCCATTCCTCACCACCCCGCTCACATATAGTAGTTGTCATGTCCCCAAGCACAAATTTTAGTAGATTCATGGTGTGTAGGAGTTCAGTGAGACTCAAAGTGAGTATAAGGTAAATATGTTACATCTATGATTGGCCAAGTGAGGGCACTGACAACCTCAAGAAGCCATGCCTCCATTTAAAACAACTTTCTTAGAACATAGAAAGAGGGTAATGGTGTTCTAAGAAACACAAACAAGGAATCCTATCATAGCCTTATATAGGCTGAAAATGTAGGTATTTTCCTTTCCTTTCATTCCTTCCTTACTCATCATTCTGGGTAGAATGTGGGTGAATTAAGAGATGAAAACAACTGAGTTAGTTGGGTTCAGCATTTCCACTGTTCTGGTAAAAATGAAATCCATACGCATGTAGGAGCCAGGAAACAAGAATTGTGTGCTTCTGGTGATTCTGCACAGGAGTTAATGCATTTAACTTTGCATTTAAAACCAACATTGCGCAATATGAAGGTGAATGGTAAAATTCATGCTACTAATTTAAAATTTTAATTTTTCTTTACTTAGAATGACAATAAATAGCAAATGAAAAGTCGTAAGACAGACTGTGGAAGAAGAGAAAAAAACAATATTTTACTACCTTTGATGGCACTTTTCTTCCTGCATTTTGAACAGGATCCCACATTTTTATTTTATACTGGGGCCTGCATATTATGGAGCTGGCCTTGGGTAGTGCATCAAGGAAATGGGTTAAGAGCCCCACACCAGCAATTTCTGCTGGTTCTACCAGTTAAATATCTTTTCATCTGTCCTGTGAGTCTTATTAGTCTGGCAGTCTCTTCATTTTCTTGCCTTCCTTCATATCCCTCAATTCCATCACTCTGTGAGACACCTGCCTCCCATTCTTTAAGGAGGGTTGGCGTGTCTAGGAAAAAGCAGAGCAGAGATACCGTACAGGGAATGGCTTAAAAAGAGAGAACTGTAGGACAAAGGAGAGACAAGAGAGGTAGCGGACAGGTGGAGGGGAGACCCTATGTGGGATGGAGACCTAGGAGTCACTCCCAAGACCCAAGTCCTTTTTATGGTAGGAAGAGATAAGTCCTAATTGATTCCTGGTGTTGAGGCAGAACAACCCATGAAATGCTACCTTTCTAGGAAAACAGTAAGGCCAATTCTCTCCCTACATTGTTTTCCCAGGCGGTAAGTAGGGACACACTCTATAGGGCTGTACCACCCAGTGTCCATTTGAGGGGCTCATGTCCAAGATAATGTCTGGATGTTCCTGAACCCATTCTACTCTAGGCCTGGGCAACTGTCCAACCTCCATAGATCCTACCATCTCTCCCTAGTTGCTACATTGTCAGCCAAGTCATGCCAATGGGTAAAGGAAGATCCCACTGTGAGATTCCCAGAGTGTGAGGGACCCTGTGGAGGCAGAAATAACACCAATGTAAGAGTCTCTGTGAGAGCTGAGCCATTCCTCAGTTCTGGGACTTCCAGGAAGACCACATTACCAGCCTCTTTTGCAGTTACATTGGGTCCATGTGACTGGATTCTGGTCAATGGGATCAGAATAGGAGTGATTTGACAGTGTGAAATGGATGTTATGATACCTTATGTTCTGGGTGGAAAGTCAGACTTATGCAATTTATGCAAGCTCAGCAGGTGGTTCTTTTATCAATGCTTCCTTGGGAGGTATCAGGGAAGGTGGGCTGTGGAAAGCAATTAATCTAGTGGGGGAAGATGGACATTTCATGTTAAAAAAATAAAGATAATAATAATTAAGAAAAAAGATGGCCATTTCATGAGAACTTTTTTTTTTTTTTTAAGATTTTATTTACTTGAGATAGAGAAACAGGAGAGAGAGAGAGAATGAGCATGAGTAGGGGGGAGAGCCAGAGGGAGAAGAAGACTCCTCACTGAGCAGGGAGCCTGACACAGGGCTTGATCCTAGGACCCCAGCATCATGACCTGAGCTCAAAGGTTTAACAGACTGAGCCACCCAGGTACCCCTCATGGTAGCTTTCTTAAGAGCATATAAGATACTTATGGTAAATTGTTACAATAATGGCCCCGACGAATTCCTCCTTCTGGTGTGGTTCCCTTCTACCCTGATGACCATATGACTTGATGTGGCCATTGGGATGTCAGCAATCATGATGTAAGCAGTGGATTGCTCTCATGGAACACAGCCTTCCCAGCTGTCCCTGTGAGCACAATCCACAGCCAAGCCACCAGGTAACTGTAGCTATGTAAGTGAGCCCAAGTGAAACTAGTTGAAGAACCACCCAGCCAACCCACAGAATTGTGGCACTAAAACTGTTGTTTTAAATCATGGAGCTCTGGGGCAGTAGATAGCCAATACAATGTCTCATTCATGTTTGTTTCCCCAGAACCTACTCTACTGCCTGACATATTTCTGCCCTCCATGTATTTTTATTGACATAAACTTTATCTTCCCAACAACACTGTCAGGTAAGTATTACTACCATTTTCTATTTATTTTTAATAATAAGAGTCACAGAAATTCTTATGCCAACCCCACATGCTGAGGGAACTGTCTGATTATTTTATAGATATAATTGAGGGTCGGGAAGATGAAGAAACTTGCATCTGGTCACCCCAGCAGACTTCGATCACCTATATTATACGCCCCTTTACTTAATAAAGAACTGATAGTCTTTGCTACTTGTTGAGTGCTTACTCTGTGCTGACGGCTAAGTGCTTTAGTTATACTGTATCACTTTCATCTTCCCAAAACCACACGGAGTGGGCACTATTAACCTCTCATTTTAGGAAAGGAGATACTGAGGATCAAGAAGGAAATGAGACTGGCTCCCCCGAGCTGTTAGTGGCAGCCCTGAGCTCTAAACCCGGGTCCATCCGACTCCTCTCTCTTTTGCTCTTCACGATTTCACTTGATGTGGAGTCACAGTTCACATGGAGATTAGGTTCCAAAGTCAGTGCATGGAACAAAATTCACACACCGTGAAAAGAACTCTTGAAAATCTTCCAAGTCTCCTTTGAAGTAAAGTGTATACTACTTTACTTAGTAATAGATATGTAGAACTGTATAATATATTTCAGGGCTGTATCATGTTTAAAAAATGGCTTTCAACACAAGAATCACACTATGGCAGAGTCTGGCTGGATGCTCACAAATTCCATTGCTTTTCTTCTGGGACTCACAGAAAGACTCCATTTCCTAGCCTTCTGCAGTTAAATTGGGCCATGTGACTGAGTTCTGGCCAATAGAAGATGGACAGGAGTGATCTATGTCATTGCTAGGGTTAGATCTTAAATACTTCTGTCGTTCTCTAGTCGAGGAGTTGGCAAACCATGGCCCAGAGCCAATCTGGCCTGCTGCCTATTTTTCTAAATAAAGTTTTATTGGAACATAGCTACCCTCATTTGTTTACACATTGCTTCTGGCTGCTTTCATCCTATAACAGCAGACACAAGTAGTTGTGACAGAGACCACATGGCCTGCAAAACCTAAAATATTTACCAAAAGGATATCCAATGGGAAAAAGACAGTCTCTTCAACAATTGGTGTTGGGAAAACTGGTCAGCTATGTGCAAAAGCATGAAAATAGGCCACTTTCTTACACCATACACAAAAATAAATTCAAAATGGATTAAACACCTAAATATGAAATCTGAAACCATAAAAACCCTAGAAGAGAACACAGGTGGTAAGTTCTCTGACATTGGCCCATAGCAACCTTTTTCTAGATATGTTTCCTGAGGCAAGGGAAATAGAGGCAAAAATAAACTATTGGGACTATATCAAAGTAAAAATCTTCTGCACAGTGAAGGAAACAATCAACAAAACTAAAAGGCAACCTACTGAATGGGATGAGATATTTGCAAATGACATATCCGATAAAGGGTTAGTGTCCAAAATATATAAAGAACTTGTACAACTCAACACCCAAACCCCAAATAATCCAAATAAAAAAAGAGCAGAAGAAATGAACAGACGTTTCTCCAAAGAAGACATCCAGATGGCCAACAGACACATGAAAAGATGCTCATGATCACTCATCATCAGGGAACTGCAAATCAAAACTACAATGAAATATCATGGCACACCTGTCAGAATGATTAAAATCAAAACACAAGAAACAACAAGTGTTAGCAAGGATGTGGAGAAAAAGGAACCTTTTGCCCTGTAGGTGGGAACGCAAACTGGTGCAGCCACTGTGGAAAACAGTATGGAGATTCCTTGAAAAGTTAAAAATAAAACTACCCTATGATCCAATAATCATGCTACTGGGTATTTACCCCCAAAATACAAAAACACTAATTCAGAGGGATATATACTGGAATACTATTCAGCCATAAAAAAGAATGAAATCCTGCCATTTGCAATGGCACGCATGGAGCTAGAGAAGAAGACTCCTCACTGAGCAGGGAGCCTGACACAGGGCTTGATCCTAGGACCCCAGCATCATGACCTGAGCTCAAAGGCTTAACAGACTGAGCCACCCAGGTACCCCTCCTGGCAGCTTTCTTAAGAGCATATAAGATAGTAATGGTAAATTGTTACAGTAATGGCCCCAGATGAATTCCTAAGTGAAATAAGTCAGTCAGAGAAAGACAAATACCATATGATTTCACTCATATGTGGAATTTAGCAAAAGAAATGAGCAAGAGAAAAAAGAGAGAGAGAGAGAAACCAAGAAATAGACACTTAAGTATAGAGAATAAACTGCTGGTTAACCAGAGGGGAGATGGGTGTGGGGGGTGGGGAGGGCTGGAGGAAACAGGTGATGTGGATTAAGGAGTGCAATTACTGTGATGAGCACCTGATGTTGCATGGAAACGCTGAATCACCATATTCTACACCTGACACTCCTATAACACTGCATGGTAACTATACTGGAATTAAAAATTTAAAAACCGGAAAGGGAAAAATCTGGGGGAAAAAAGCATTTACCTAAAGTTTGCTGACCTCTGTTCTAGTCCTCTCATGGTGGTGGTTTGCTCTGAGGCACCACCCAGTTCTCCCATTAGCAATGACAACTTAGTTCCTTAGCTGCTGGGAGTGCTGCTGGAAGGTGGTCCTCATCTATATTCACTGACAGACAACATAGAAATTTAACAGCATAGCCACTTTGCCCCAACTCAGGACAGCTCTGAGAGGCCACCTGGCTCCAGAATTTTCTACTGGGCTCATGGAGACTGTTTTTGGGCCTCATTGCAACTCACCTTCTCCCCCTGCCCAGTCTGGCACCCTGGCTTCCCTTCCAACAAGTGTTGATCCCAGGAACCCTCCCTGATAAACGTCCTGCATTCTAATCTCAGTCTCAGAGTCTGCTTCTGGGGAGTCCAGCCAGCAGCATCATCCCCTTCTGGAGTGTTGAATATGGCAGAGTCAGGGTGGCAGGTGCTGTGTCCTTGCATCACTGCTTAGAGGACCGTCACTAAGGGGCACCCTCAGACACACTTCCCCCCGTGACAGTGGGCAAGCCATGCGCCTCTATCGTGTGATGCCTCTTAGACATGGTATTGTTCATTACAGCAGCCAGCTCTACTTATTTGGACAAATATATTCAGCAAGGCAAGGTTCAAAGGAATGAGAGGTCTACGAATACTGAGACCACAGATGACACACACCTTCCCAAAGTCACCTCTCGGAGCAGCTGTCCCGTGAGTGGGATGGAAGAAGGTCCAGTCACTCACATCCATGATACATTGTTCTCTTTTGATCTCTTTTTCCTCCCTCTCATCAAGCACATCTAGCAGAATTCTTCAAAGTTAAATGTAGGCATGATGTGACTGCACTTCTAGCCCTGTTTGGGGCTCCACCATCAAAGCATCTCTGAACAGCCTGCATTCTGCAACAGTTGAAGAATGAGTAGCATGTGGATGGCTGAGAGGTGGATAAGTGGGAGATCAGATCAAGCCCAGATGTCAGTCAGTCTCCCCCGACCCAAGCTGGAGGCTGGGACAGAGCTCAGAGGAAGAGTCTCCAGCGGGGGTTCCCAGGAGCTGAACACAGACAGCCCCACTGATGACTGCCCACCAGGCGTGGCTCCACTGCAGGAGTGTCTGCAGAGGCAGCTGGAGCCCAACGTGGTCTTTTGTCTCCCCTCTCTCTGAAGTCATCCTAGGACACAGGTGTGCATCCCCCACAGCCAGCCGACAGAGAAGATGAATCAGCTTCCCTGAAAGATGTGCCCCAGAGCAGTCTGTCAGCTGAAACTTGTCTGAAGGAGCACGGTTCCCTCCTGACCACAGCTAATGAAAACTGTGGCTTGCCTGAGGAAGAATCTGTGCTATTCTTTAAAGGAACAATGCTAACCACAGATGTGCAGCATCTGGCATGTGGCAGGGATTTCCCTGAATGAGAACTGTAACTAGACCGGCCAGTTTATGAGATGTCTTTGGGTCCAGGCATGTATTTTCCTACCTTCGGCTCTGGAGTTGGGTTCTCAGAAGTCCAAGTGAAGTCCAAATGCCTGTTTCTATCACTTAGTATTTTTTCATTATATGCTCTCCCTTATTTATCTTCTATGGCTCTTGATGAATAGGATTGAGATGCCCCAAAGCGTATGTCCCTGCTTCGAGGTCTTTGCTCCTGTCATTCTCCATGTCTGCATCGCCCCTCTTTGTTATGACTATCTCATCTGTGAGGACTCTTTCCACCGCAGTTAAGTGAAGCCTGGTCCAACTTGCTTGAAGCAAAAAACTACATTTATTGGGTAATGTAACTTAAAATCCAGGACCACTTGACTTCAAAGACAGGTATAGCTGGATCCAGGGGTTCAGATGATTTTTCCAGGACCTGGTCTTAGTCTGTTTCTTCAGGTCTAGAACTTGTTTTCTTTTACATTGGCTCCAGTTTCAGTTAGGCATGGGATGGGCTCTGGTCTTGTATGTTACCACATTAGCTCCTGCATGGAAAGAGATTGCATTTTCCCCAGTTATCCTGGGGATGGGCCTGATTAGACCACTTGAGACACATTCATGTTCACCTATGAAATAATCACTATAATCAAGGGGATGCCATCCCTATTATTGTCCAGGCCTGTATCCTTTGCTCACCCCTAAGGCTAGGGAGTTAGGTCTTTCCCCAAAGGAAATCAGGATTGTATCATGAGAATTGGGTTGAATGGGGACGCCTGGGTGGCTCAGTCGGTTAAGCGTCTGCCTTCGGCTCAGGTCATGATCCCAGGGTCCTGGGATTGAGTCCCACATCGGGCTCCCTGCTCCACGGGGAGCCTGCTTCTCCTTCTGTCTCTCATGAATAAATAAATAAAATCTTTAAAAAAAAAAAAAGAATTGGGTTGAATGGATGTAGGACAAGGAAAATCAGTAGACACTCAATCCATAACTTGCTTCTCAAACTCAAGTTCATCCCAGACCACATTCCCTTCTCTTGCCCCTATAACACTTTTACAGTTGAATATGGGATTGTATCTACCTCCTCTGCTTTTCCCACTGGGACTAGAGGGCCTTCCTGGTAAAGAAGACATGGGGTGGGATGTGGGTAGGACATGGGGGCTAGAAATCACATTGTACTTCTTTTCCTTGTTTGAAACCCAGTGAAATCAAATGGAAACAAGGCAGCTTTGAATCAGGGGAATATAGTTACAATAGTTAAGAGTTTGGAACAGGGAAGAAATGGCCTTTAGTGACAAGGATGGGGTCCAATTCTACCTATATATATGAGTGCCCCTCCACCTCATGCTCCCCAGGAGCTGCCTCCAGGTTCAGATAGGACACAAAGATTCATCATAATTTGGGGCCAGCCGAACACTTGTTGAATCTGTGTGAATCATTGAGCTCTTGGTGGTCCGTGCTGTATGCCTTATATTTTTCTCATACCACCTTATGTGTCTAGTACTTTTGTGAGCAACTAATAATTACTTGACAGGTTTTTTGTTGGGTTAAGTTGTAATATAGGTGCCAGTGCTTAAGCCTGGAAATCAAAGAGGTGTAGGTTGTAATCAAGTCTCTTGACCTTGGCCGAGCTAAGTAACCATAGCGAGAGAGCAGAGAACAGGATAACAGCTATTTTTGTCTGGTGCTTCTAGTTCACAATACTAACATTGCTGGCTTACTCACAGTAACCCTGTGAGATAATCCAAATGCTACGGGGTAAGCTTCAAGGTTAAGTCTAAGGCAAAAACTGGGTGTAATCAAAATTTCCTTGGAAACTCCTATAAATCATCCATAAAGTGCAGTGTAAAAGGTTTTGTGATTGCAACCAAATACTGGAATACTTGTGAATTATGCAGCTGGAGACAGTAACATATCGCCTGTTATTTAGCAAGAGTACATTTCCCAAAGTACAATATTAAAGTACAACCATTTACTCATTTAATGCAGCAAGTTGTTCACAACCAGAAAGGGGGAGAAGAGCCATTCCATGTCTTTGGTTTTAAGACCATTCTGAGACACATGTGCATTGAGTGGATTGTCAAATAGAATCTTCTGGACTATTTAGGTAGTTGTTTTTATTTCTTCCTCTTTGTTCTTCAGTAAGTGCAAATTGGTGGATTCATGTAAATTAGATGTGTGATGCATTTCCCCAATCTCACTTGATTAAAAATGTTGATTATAGATTTAGAAAGTGTTAGGCATGAGGCTAGGCCCAGGGAATTCAATGGTGAAGAAAATAGGTGTGATTTCTGGCCTAATGGAATTTATAGTCTTTGCAGATTGCTTTGCACACACAAAGAAACCGAAGCTCAGAGAGGTGACTGCCAAAGATTGCTCAGCCAGTAAGGAGCCGGGCTGGGATCTGAACCTGGGTCTTCTGGTTTTAACCCTAAGATTCTCCCACCTACTCTCCACTGGCTTCCATGGTAACTGGAGTCACTTCTAAAACCAAAGTCAGAGTCCTGGAGCTCATTACAGAAGAAACAGACCATCAGAGCTGGCCACTTGCCTTGGCAGTCGGGATCTGGAATTGAGTTCATACTTGGTGTTGAATTGTTCCCTCCAGAAATGGGATGGGTTGGAATGGAATGGTAATGAGGGCCCTGTTTGCTCCAGAGGGCCCACTCCCTATCCTGCCCCCCAGCCATAATGGTTGACCACCCTGCTTAAGCCCCCTATTGATTACAGAGAGTTGATTTCTTCTGATGCAAGTGGCTGAGCCGAGGGCAGTTACAGCTGAGCCATAGCCCCCCAAATTACTGCCTTCTGGACAAAATATGTCGGGCAGCTTTCCCAAGAGCTCTTTCCAAGGACAAGGAGGCTGGTCCTAGACTTGCATCTCCCTTGTCTGATACCCAGTGTGTGTATGTTCCTCCTTCATGTGTATCCCAAATGGCCTGAGAACCAGGGTGCTCCCTTTCCCAGAGTCCCAGGACCCCCATGAGCCTCTCGCGCCCCAGCCAAGGAGGAGCCTTGAGGATGCCGCCAACAGAACCCATCAAAAGACTGTGGTTGGCCCTGGATCACAGTGTGCTGACCCAGACCACTGCAGGGGTTGTGGTGCCAGTCCTGGGGCCACTCCTTGACTGGCACAGCCATTTGGGTGAGTTAAAGAGCAATCTTCGTATATTGAAGGCAGTGGTGACTCCCCTCCCATCGTCTAAGCAAGGGTGGATTTGCTTCAACAACTCAGTTTCATTAAGGGGATGTCTACAGTGAGCGGAGGCTCAGGTTAGAATTAATTCTTTTCTATTGCTCCTGTCAGGAAGATAAAAATAAAGCATTTAGCTCAAGGAAAGTTGGCTTCTCACACAGACTTGTGTATTTACTCTTTGGAGAAATGTCACTAATGGTGTTTTAATAATGCTTTATGTGCCTGGAGACCAATAATAAGAAGAACTTACTATTTACCAAAGCAACTGCTAGCCCCTTAATGACCGGCTAAGTATCAGCTACTGGCAGGATATGTAGTGGGTGAGTGCTGTGTAATTACCAAGCAAATTCATCATTATTTCTGTCTTATAAACCAGAATATGTGTTAAATAATACTTCGGGGCCACTGAAAGTAATTACCAAGCCCCATCTCTGTAAGAACACGTAATTATCCTACGGTTGCCCTGTGTTTACTAAGCAAATCTATGCAATTATTATCGAAAGCCCAAACCCTGCCCTCAGAGCCACAAAAGTGCACCCAAGGGCAGGTCTGTGCCCAGAGTAGAAGCAGCATGTGCACGGGGGTCAGGAAGGACTGGGGCCTCCACTTCCCAAGTCCCAGCTCTGCCCTCACTCCTGGCGTCGGAAAAAGCCACGGGCAAGGCTTTATGAAACAAGTTGATTGTGTCTTCCCTTCTCCGCTGCTCTGGCCTCCCTGTGCTTCCAAACTTCCGGTCTCCCCAGGGTTCAGTTCGGCACTTCCAGGAAGCTCTTTCAAAGGCTCGCCTCCTGTCCGGAATTGGACTGGGCTCCGAGGACCGGAAGATCCAGAAGACATGTCCCTCACTTTTGAGGGCCCAGGTGGGAGAGGCGGACCATTCCCAGAAACGGTAGGTCTGCGACACAGAGACTGTGTAGCATGGAGGTCAGAGCTTGAGCTCTGGAGCCAGGCTGCCTGGCTTCGGATGTGCTTTGGCGAAGTGGAGATCATCCCAGGGCCCGTGTTAAAGATCACTGTGTGAGTTCCAGCAGGAAAGTGCTGAGAAGGGTGCCGGGCACACCCAGCGGCATCCTCTGCGCCAGTTTGCTCTTATTTGAACGCGGTAAACATGTGGGGGAATGCATGCCCTCGGGAAACAAAGCCTGCTCTGCTCCTGCCCCAGAGAAGTGTTCTCTTCCTCCTCGGAGCTCACGGGGCATCCCATCTGGTCGTCTCTCATGGCAGCTAGCATTTTCTCCCAGGCACGGAGTTAACCAGGGTCAGTCTCTGATCTCCCTCACTGAGCTCATTGAGTTCCAAGTTTGGGTTTTATTCATCATTGTGTCCCTAACCCTGAGCACAGAGCCAGGAGTGGAGTAGGCACTCGTTACATGTTTGTTGAATGAATAGCAGTCACTCAATAAACACTTGTTTCAAAAAGAAAAGAAAAGAAAAAGGAGCCCTTCAAAGTCCTATTGGACCACATGGCCAAGGCAGTGAGCCAAAACCACAGATTTTATTCTGTTTTCACTAATGTGGGTACATGTGGGGGAGTTGGATTTCGAAAGGATTGCAGAAGAGATTTCTTTATGACCCAGACTGGTGAACAAAAGCCTAATTAATTAAAAACAAAGAAACAAAGGCCTTGAGCATTAGGGCTTCTTTCTGCTCACTTGGTATTGATGAGCTGTTGTTTGACTGTGAGGTTGGGTCTCCAGGCAGGACCCCGCTCCTTCTTCCAGCCCCCTCCCCCCTCAACCTGCAGAGACTCTGGTGAGCTGGGCAGAAGAAAGCAGTATTGTTAACTGCTTTTGTTCAGGAGGTCCCCCAGCTGGTCCTGGGTCACCACGCTTTACTGTTTACTTGTGTGTTCTTAAGCCTCAGCCCTCCGTATTATCAGAAGATTAGATTTTTCTTTCTTCATCACCAACCGTTCCTCTCCCACCCACATGCCCACATCCTCCATCCCTTTCATCCCTCAGTCTCAGACTCTCTCTGGGTGAATGTTAATTAGGCTGAACGCAAGCTGGAAGGTCAGTGGCCTGTGCCTCTTTTGTCAGGCACCCTCTCTCTGGCAGATTCTTATATTTGGTAGTAGGAACAAGACGTATGGTGGTATATTTACCATTTCAAAGAACTTGCCCATACATGATATCTTTTCATCTGACCTACGTGTCCCTGTAGTGGATTTTCTTATTCCTATTTTAGAGCTGAGAAACGTAAGGCCCAGGGGTGGTAAGTGATCTGCCCATCATCACAACCAGGAGACAGGAGAACTCAAGGACATACTTTCCACCTCCCAGCCCTGTGCCCTTTCTCATAAACCATGCTGGCTGTGATGCTCTGAAAGACACAGGAAAGTCTGCATAGCATCAACCAAATCATTTAAGATGATTTGTAGGATGATTTTAAGGTGAAATGTAGCTATGGTCATAAGCAGTAACACTCATTGTCGCTGCATTTGAGAACTCTCTGGATGATCGAGTCTGGTCATTTCTTGGGTTTGACAATAAAATAGATGAGGGTGAGCTGGAGGTCAATGAGAAGTATGTTAACTGTAAAGCAAAATGTCCACCAAATGATTCACCAGTTCCTGCCCATTCCACTCAAACCAAAGAACATTCCAGGTTCAGGATGTGCTCATCTGGGCTGCTTGGGACTGGGAAGAGGAAACCCAAATATGACTCTTGTGCTCTTAAACGAGTTTTCAGCTGCATTGCAGAAGCAAGATGCACAATAAACACCAGACACAAAGAAAGACTCATTCCCAATGATGGTTTAGAAAATACTGATAAGGCACTTAGAAGTAAATGTGAGTATAACATACTGATTGGATTTCAAAGACTGAATACACAAAAAAGAAAGTAAAGGAGCACAATAATTTTGATCTTAATTACATGTTGAAATGATCTTTTGAATACATTGCATTAAGTAAAATATATTTTTAAAATGAAAAAGGAAAAGAAGTAAATGAGGTCTGATCTAGGCCTAGAAGGATGGTTAGTGTTGGTATTACAGGGGGCAAAGTTATGGCTTGACCAGTGAGCAAGAAACTCAAACTTATAGGGCCTTGAGTTTATGTAGACTGTGGTGGGGTAATAATGACAGCCATACACAAACAATAAACATATCCATTTATGGAGCACATACTGTGCCTCAAGCCCTGTCCTAAGAGCTTCGCATGGATTCACTCATATCTGCATGCTAACTCTAACCAGCAGATATTGGTACTGTGACATAGAGGCTCAGAAAAGTTAAGGCACTTGCCTGATTTACCCAGCTAGTAAGCACCGGAACCCAGGAAAAATGGCTCCAGAGCACAAATTCTTAAACACCGCCTAAGAGTTTAGAATAAGCATCAGTGGTCCGCATAACCTAACCTTGCCAAACATGAGACAACCTGGCATTGCTCATTTATGAACTAATTCTCTAAATACATGCTACCCAGAGATCAGCTGGGGGCCCCACGGCCTAGTTTTATTGCATGGTGTCACCATCAACGGAACCTCACTTTAACAACCAACATTTCTTAAAAGCTATGTCAGCCTCTACTGGCAAGAATATTGTAGGAGATCCAATTCATAAATCTCAGCAATATTTTTAAAACCCTCTTTTACTACTTTCATCACTTTGAATGTCTCCCAAACTTCGTAGTGGCCCCCAAGCCCCTCTTTTCTTCAATACTTGTTCTCAGCCCTCCACCAAAGCCTCTGCTGAAACCCAGGTCATGCAGCTCGTGGCTCGCTCCCCCTTCTTCCCATCTTTTGGGGCCTCTGCTTTGCCAGTCTTCCTGATAGCTACTTCTCCAATGTAAGCATTCATTTGCTCCTGTTGCTTAAATTCTTACCTCACCAATTTTCCTGGCCTGTATAAAAACTTGCAGGAACTCAACCGAAAGACCAGAAATGTCCTTTAGAAAATAAGGGGAAGATGATAAATGACCCAGGTTAGAATTTTTTTTGATGAAAGAGAGGTCATGGGATGAGGGTGAATGTGAGCATTTGAGTGCATTTTCTTAAACTCTGTCTGCAGCACAAGTGTGTTGACTTCTGAGCCAGCTGCTAGATCCTGGGGTTAAAGACATGAGAGATGTCACTACCTGCACAGAGAGCCTCATGCAGTGGGAGAGACCAACAAAGAAGCAGACAGAGAGGCACTCTGAATCACCCCAGAAGTAAGCGTGAGGACTGCAGCGAGCACACCGTGTGGGGTGGCAAGGTTTTATGCAGAAAGCGAGGCCAGGTTATTGAGGCCCAAATGGGAACATGATAGGACTGAAATTGGGATTCCCAGAGGAGAGATCCTAGTATTTGTCCAGAAGACTGAGGGACAACAGAATTTTCCACTTTTCCCAGAAGGGGAGCATAAGCAGGTGCTCAACCCACATTTGTTAAATGAGTGAAAATGGGTTGGTGTTTGGGAATTTGCCTAATGCCCCACGGCTCTGACCCTAGGCCCTAAACCCAGGATCAAAATAGAATCTCGAGTCCACTTCTGGTCAGAAGCTCTTGCAGACCAGAGCAGGTGGCCCTGGTCCCCCCCAGTGGTCACCCAACCTCTGGGCTTCCGTGTCCTCCTCTGTCAGGCTGACTTTCACACAGAACTCACCATAGGGTGACAAAGGCAGCAGTTGCTACCTGGGGGTCACTCGGCTTCCTGTTACCGTTCTAGCAAGTACACGGAGCCTGGAGTCCTTAGCACTTCCACGGCAGGCCAAAGGAAGATAGTCATGGGGCAGAAGTGAGAAGAGGAATCTAGTCTGTCCACAACTGCCATTCCAGATCCTACCAGAATGCCTTGCAGGTATTCTCAATTAATATTTGCTGAATGTGAACACGCAGTTCCTACGGTATCTGTGTCTGTGTACATTCTGCTGTGTCTTCACAGTACTATTTTCCCCATTTTATAGATGAAGAAACTGAGACCCAGAAAGCAAAATAGTCGGGGCGAGCTCCTCCCACTCTCACGTGACCTCCCTAAATGCATTTGTTGCAACATGTTTAAAGTTTCCCTCCAACTTTCCATTTCAGCTATGAGTCCTGACGGCCCCAGCTCTCCCACACAGCGTCCAATCCCCATGAGAAGCACAAATATTCATCATTTCAGAGAACCACAGATACTTGCTTTTGCTTCACATTGTGGGAAAACCATGCAGGATTAATCCTCACTCAGCCAACACACCTTTCCGAACTGCACTGCTGGGGAAGAGATGAAGCGGGAGCACAAGAAAGCAAAGCCCTTAGATTTCTTTCTTTGTTAAACTTGCCACTTGGTAGCAAAGCAGCTTCTTTGCAGTGGCTCTTCTTAGACTGGGAACTCTTCTGGCCAGAGGGTATTTCTTTCTCATTTTGTACCTCCAGCATCCAGCACAGTGTCAAAGAGATGTAGCTTTGGGTGACATGACTTGGTGCAGACAGAAACAGAAGTGATAATAGGAAGAGTGATAATCAGCAGTTCCATCAGCATCATCAAGTGAGGATGGGTTATTGAAGTCCCGTCTCAGGCCCAGCACTATTTTAAGCATTTGATATTTATTAACCTTTGTTTTCTTTGGCTGATGTAGCACATCACAACTTAATATCTTAAAATAACACAAATGTTCTGTAGGTCAGAAGACCAACAAGAGTCTCATTAAAATTAAGGTGTAGGCAGGGCTGCATTCCTTTCTAGAGGCTCTAGAAAAGACTCCATTCCTTTGCCTTCTTCAGCTTCCACGGGCCAACCACATTCCTTGGGTCCTGGCCCCTTTCTCGATGCTCAAAGCCAGTGACCATGTTTCTATAGTCACATCTCCCTCTGACTTTATGTCTCTGTCTCCCTCCTCCATGTTTAAGGACCCTTGTGATTACAGTGGGTCCACTGAAGAATTCAGCATAATTTCCCTATCTTAAGGTCAATCGATTAGCAAACTTAATTCCATCTGAAAACTTAATCCCCGGGCGCCTGGGTGGCTCAGTCGTTAAGCGTCTGCCTTCGGCTCAGGCCATGATCCCAGGGTCCTGGGATCGAGCCCCGCATAGGGCTCCTTGCTCTGTGGGAAGCCTGCTTCTCCCTCTCCTACTCCCCCTGCTTGTGTTCCCTCTTGCACTGTGTCTCTCTTTGTCAAATAAATAAAATCTTAAAAAAAAAAAAACTTAATCCCCTTTTGCTGTGTAAGATAACATCTTCACAGGTGTGGGGGATAAGCATGTGGTCCTCCTTGGTGGTCATTATTTCACCTACCATGCCTTGAAAGTGGGCACCATGATTATATCCATTTTACCAATGAAGAGATTAAGGTGCATAGGGATGAAATAACTTGCTGAGGTCCAATAGCTAATTAGTGGCAAAATGGGATTGAGATACAAATGGTCTCAGTTCATGTGTGAATCACACTTTTAACCACAGCACAATACTACTTGTTGGTAGTGTTAAGTAAAGCTTTTCATAGTGCTTGCTCTGTGTCAGGCCTGTGCTAAGTGTTTGTCTTCAACTAAAGCTGAGAAACCAAAATGAACACCCAAATAATGTGGGTCTAGTACATGTGTTATTTCGTCATATTTCATCTTCTGAGTATGGAGTAGGTATGAAGTGGGTGTATTATTACAAATAAGGATATGGAATAGGTACTAATATCATGGAGTAGACAGTAGGTACTATTACTACATATAATAAAAATTGGGGGAGGTGTACGGTTCTCTAAGTTGACAAAGGCATAGGGTCATGAAACCACCACTACACTCAGGTAAAGAAGGGCACGTATTGCATGGAGCACTGGGTGTTATAAGCAAACAATGAATCATGGAACACTACATCAAAAACTAATGATGTAATGTATGGTGACTAACATAACACAATAAAATTAAAAAAACAGATGCAATAAAAATGAAATAAAATTCTAATCCCAGTACCTCAAAAAAAAAAAAAAAAAAAAGAGCTTCAGAACCTCCCCAAATTCTCTCTTGCTTCTTTGCGATCAAACCCTCACCACCCCATGCATGCCCCGTCTCCTGCCCCCAGCAACCCCTGATCTGTGGTCCATCCCTCTAGTTTTACCTTTTACACAAAGTCATATAAATGGAACCCAACTGCTCTTTGAGTCTAGCTTCCTTCACTTAGCATAATGCATCTGAAGTTCATTTATGTTGTGTGTATCAATAGTTCTTTCAGTCGCTCATTGTAATCCAGTGTATAGATTTGTTTATCCATTCTCCAGTTGAAAGACACTTGAGTGCTTTCCAATTTCTGGCAAGTATAAATAAAATTACTATAAACATTCACATACAAGTTTTTTGTGTGGATATATTTCATTTTTCTTGGGTAAGTGCCTAAGAGTGAAATTGTGCCATATGGTAAGTGCATGCCAAACCATTTTCCAAAGTGGTGGTACCATTGTACCTTTCTACCCGCAGTAGGAACAAGTAGGTCGTCTAGTAGATTATATGTGGGAGTGGTAGCTGCTCTCCTTGCCAGTACTTGCTATTGGCAGTTCAAAGAAAAAGTTAACCATTTTAATAAGTATGTATTGGTATCTCATTGCAGTTTTAATTTACCTTCCTCTAATGAGTAATGATGCTGAGCATCTTCTCATGTGCTTCTTTGTTATCTGCTTATGTATATCTTCTTTGATAAAGTGTCTGCTTAAATCTTTTGCCGTTTTATTTATTTATTTATTTATTTATTTTTATTGAGCTGTTTGTTTAATTGTTGAGTTTTGAGAGTTCTTTCTATGTTCTGGATCCAAGTCCATTGTTAGATGTCTGATTTGCAATTTTTTCCACTCCTAGTCTTTGGGTTTTCTTTTCATTCTTTAAACAATGCCTTTCAAAGAGTAAAAGTTCTTATTCTGATCAAGTCCATCTTATTCACTTTTCCTTTTATAAATTATGCCTTTGGTGTCATTTCTAAGAACTCTGCCTAACTCAAGGTCACAAAGATTTCCTTCTAAGAATTTTCTAGTTTGACAGTTTGTATTTAAGGCTATAATCCATCTTGAGTAAATTTCTAAAAGTAAAATATGAAGTATAGTTTGAGGTCCATTTTCTTTTGCATAGGAACATCTAATTTTTCCAGCATCATTTATTAAAAGGACTATTCTTTCTTTATTGAATTCTTTTTACAATTTTGCCAAAAGCCAACTGATCATATTTGTCTCGGTCTGATTTCTGGATGCTTCATTCTATTCTTATGTGTTTAATTTTTCACTAATACCACATGTCCTAATTACTATAATTTTATAGTACGGCTTGATATCAGGTAGTGTGGGATCTCCTACTTTCTTCTTTTTCAAAACTATTTTGGCTATTCTAGCTCCTTTTCCTTTCTGTCGAAAAGCTTTTTAGAAATAGCTTGTTGATACCTAAAAAAAGCCTGCTAAGATTTAAGTCAGTATTGTGTTGAATTAACTTGGAAAGAATGGGCATGTTAATAATATGGACTGTTCTAACTTATGAAAACAGCTTTCCTGGCACACTCCTGAATTTAAATACCCCAGACAACCACCTTTGCCAAAGCACACCTCTCTTGTTGCCTCTGTTCTCCTTGGCAATTGTTCGGGCTCTCATGTCATTCTGAAGGCTCTCACTTGGGCAGAATGACCAGGTGTGGAGAGACTTTCAGCCTCAGACATGCTCTATGGGACCAGGCCATTTTCCTTGAGCTTTTAGGCCAGACACCTGGTCATCAATAACAAAATCATGGTAATTTGTATAAAAATAATATTTCTGGTTTCTCTTAAAAAGAGATGTGAAGATCTGGCCCTCTTTTGCCTACACTGTTCTCCAGCAACAACCAGCTGGAGTTGATGGACGGGGACTCTCCAGTGCACCCTGCTTCCCCATCTTTTACAGTGTTCCTGCTGCCTGCTGAGCCCCTATGTGCATTTGCTTAGCCCCCGACACTGGGCTTCGGTCCTGTGTATATTCATTAACATAACACTTATCAAGTACCTACTGATTACCAGGCCCTGTGCACGAAGAATACAAAAGTGAACAAAACAGACAGTAATTCTGACTGCCAAGAGCTTCCATTCAGTGTGTGTGGGGGGGGCGGGGGGAAGCGCAGAGCCAATAAGCCAAATAAGTAGGTTATAAAGTTCATGAGAATGTGAAGTGTTGGGGAGAAAAATAAAAGCAGAGGAGAGAAATGAAGGACAAAGGGGTTGCAAGTGTATTAGGTTGTGAGTCAGGGTCTCAAGAGTAGGATGAGGGAGTGAACCGTTTTCACATTGGAGGGAAGAACATTCCAGGCAGAGGGAACAGAGAGTGCCAAGGCCCTGAGTCTGGAGCGTGCCTGGTCTGTCTGAGGAATAACAAGGCAACAGTGCAGCTCCAACAAAATGAACAGGAAGGGAGTAGTAGGAGAAGAAATCGAAGTCGGTGGGGTCCAGCTCATAAAGGGCCTTGTAGGTTGTTGTAAGGACTCCAGGCTTTTCTCTGAGTGATGTGAACCAGGGAGTGACCGGGGCTGCCTTGAGTTTTAAAGCTGTGAAAGCATCGCTTTGCTGCCATCTTGGAAATAGAGGGTTGGTGTTCAGGGGTTAAGCAGGAAGACCAATTAAAAGGCAATTTCAGTAATCCAGAAGACAGAGGCTGGTGTCAGACCATGGTAGTCATGGCAGACATGAGAAGTGGTGAGAGGTGGTCAGGTTCTGGAAAATTTTGAGACTTTGTAGGTTCTTGGTGGCTCTTTCTGGTCAACAGTCCCTGGTGAGAGCCATGCCAGGATGTTCCTAAACTTTGAATTTCATGGAAAAGGAGCTGAAAGTGTCAGGATCTTTCTTCCTAGGAGACCTCTGAGCTCTTTACACAATTTGATAAACCCCTTCTCCAGAGCTCTGGTGCCAAGAGAAGCAGAAGAACTGCAGAGCTTCAGAAAATCATAGAAAACAATATCCACAAACACTTCTATTTTGCCTTTTCTCCAGGGCCAGGGAGACAGCCTTTGGGTCTTACACATGCAAAGGGAGGCCCCTTAAGTAATATGTCCTCAGACCTCCTAATAAACCTTTCCTAAGTGACTTGTTCTCTTTACCCAGATAGAGAAGAGGATGATGTCACTTACAAAATTTCATCTCCGAGGCACCCTAAGGAAAATAGGTATTTTCTGAAGGAAAGATTGCAAAGAGAGATTTGCCTGTTATAAAATAGCAGAATGGGCTGAAATTGGTGTGGCTGGTAACTAAATTAAGCTTGATGAGGTGAGGAGGTGTAGGGAAATTCTTGTCTGTGGGGTCCAAGAGGTCTACGCCCGGAGCTGGGAGCAACAGCCGTTGAAGATTCCTCTAGAATGAAGGTGGACTCGTTATAGTCCTGTGCAGTGCTCACTTTATGGCTTTGGCAGTTCTGTTTTGAGAATAAGAAATCCCTTCCAACTCTAAAATTCTCTGGACTATGAGGTCCTATAATGGATTCTTGCATGATAAGTAGAATATAATATATGTAGTGGATTATTATATAAATAGGATTATTATGAATTGCCTATTTTTCTTACTTTATTCTTACTTTATTTTTAGGATCACTATCTGATCTCACATCTTCTCATCTGCATCATATCTTTCCCCACCCTCTGCGGGAGTTGTGGGGTGGGGGGCAATTCCAAGTCATTACTGTTCTCTCCTGCCCTCCAAAACCAATTCACCTCTTTGTTTTTAGCAGATAACTTTAGTTCTCACTTCTTTGAGAGAATAAAGGACATTAATGATAAAATTCACTTTCTCGCCTCCTCAAAACTCTACCTGCTTCTTTGTCTAGCCTTCCTTCCTTCCCTCTTGTCTCAGAAGAAGTGTGTTTGAAGGAGGGAAGAGGACAAAGCCCAGGTCCTGCCACCTTCTCTAGAATGATCCTCCACCTCCTCTTCGCTGCCTCCCTCACTTTCCTACAAACATGGCCATGTTTCCGTGATCCTGCCTCTGCCTTTCTCTGCAGTCACTGCCCCTCATGTCTCCTCCTTGCTGAGCCTCTGGAAGATCTTGGCTCCATCCTTGCCTTGATATTCTCCAGTGTCCTGTCACTCTTCACACAAAGCTTTGACCTCTGCCACTTTATTAAAACCCCTCAAAGGTCCCCAGTGATCTCCTTAGTGCTAAATTCTATGAATGTGTCTCCGTCTTCACTCTCCTAAATCGCTATTCAGAGTGTGGACAGGATCAAGGACATCAACTGGAGACTTGTCACACAGGTGGACTCTGAGGCCCAACCTAGGCCCCCTGAGTCAAAATCTGCATTTTAACAAGCTCTCCAACTGACTTAGTAGCACATTACTGTTCAGTCTCTCTAAGGCATTTGACATAAGACTTAGAACACTTTCATCTCCATCATCCCGGTTTGTCTTTGGCTATTCTTTCTTAATCTCCTTCTCTTGCTCCTCTTTCTCTAATAGTACTGTAACTATGAATCCTCCCTAAGGTTCTGCCCTCTCTGCTCCTCTGCAATTTCTGTATTCTCTGGGATCCTCAGCTACCACAGAATGCTGCTGATTCATACATTTCTATCTCTCTCTTTGGAGATTCACGCTTCTGCATCCAACTGCTTTCTAATTTTGGTTCTGTTAGGCAATGCTTCAAACGCAACATATCCCCAGCAGAGCCCATTGTCTTCCCCACTCCCCACCCTTGCTCCTCCTCCTGGGTTTACTGTCTTGATTCATGACATCACCGCCCCTCTGTCTTTTCACCAACAGTGGACACCGTAGGGTCTTCCCCTCCCACTCTCTTCCTTCCATGTCCAATTAGCAAACTTTGTCTATTCAACCCAGACGCATCTGTCCAGTACCAACCTTCTTCTCCATGCCTCCTACCATTGTTGGGACTGAGGCCCTTATCATCAATAATTTGGACTATTAAGTCGGCTCCTCAGTCTTCTCTTACCCTCCCCTCTAGCCTCTACCCTTCACTCTGACACCAGTACATGTTTCCAAAAATGCATGCCAAATGGTGTTTTCACTACTTCCAAATGAACTGCATCACACACAGGATCAAGTCCAAGCTCATTATTTTGTCAGGCAAGGCACTCTATGATCTGAGCCCTGCCTATGTCCCTAGCAAAGTTTCCGTTTGTCCTCTTCATCCCAGACATATGATATTTCTCACAGGTCTCTTATATACCTTGCATTTTTTTTCTCTGCTCATGCTTTTGGTCTTCAAACCATCCTCCTTTCCGGGATATCTTTCCCTATATTCTGACTCTTCTTAGCCTTCAAGACCTAATTCTAATATTCCTGCCCCTATGAAAACTTCCTTAAATTCTGAACAAAAATAACTGATCAGGGCACCTGGGTGGCTCATTCGGTTAAGCGTCTGCTTTCGGCTCAGGTCATGATCCCACGGTCCTCTCTTGAGCACAAGCAGGGGGAGCAGCAGGCAAAGGGAGAGGGAGAAGCAGGCTCCCCGCTGAGCAGGGAGCCCGACGAGGGGCTCGATCCCAGGACTCTGGGATCATGACCTGAGTCGAAAGCAGACGCTTAACTGACTGAGCCACCCAGGCATCCCAAATAAATAAAATCTTTAAAAAAAATTAAAAAAAACTGATCAGGCTTCTGTGCTCCAATGAACACCATGTTCATATTGCATGGATTGAATCTGGACATGGTGGTATAGTTGGTTCTAAACTTCTGCCCTTACAGGTACTCTTTAGGCCTTGTTAGGGCAATGAGTGTGACTGATTCATTTCTGTGTCCAGTGCCTAGTACAATATGCACTCCACAAACATCGAATTGCATGCATTAGTCACCATTTGCCCATTTCTGTTGTGCATACTCTACTTAGAGATAAAGATGCAAATGTTTCTGTTTGCTCACTTATTTATTTTGCATATAGGATTACTAAGGCATGGTTTCCATGTTATTCTGAGTGAGCCAGGATTTGAAGCTCATGAAGAACATTTTCCATCTTAGGTATCACTGTGTGCTCCTATCAGTAATAGTGAGCATTTGGGTCTCCACGTGCCTCTGCACCAGGACATTTCATCCTTAGTCCCATCAAAGCTCTTCTCCTACCCAACTACACCCCAAACGTTGCACAAGATTGCTTCTAGTAGTCTTGACACCAACTATGAGCCCCTGCTATGTGGCAAAGGGGAGCCTTGTGGTGAAGAGCTTGAACTCTGGTGTCAAATATACCTGGGTTCAAGTTTCTCTTTTGCCAATTCCTACTTGTTTAACGTTGACCGAATTACTTACATTTCTTCAGTTTCTTCACCTGTAAAATGGAAATTATAATAGTACCGACCTCACGGGCTTGTTTTGAAATTGTTTGAGTTTGACTGTGTCACGTGGCTAGTACATGCTGAGTAAAAGAAATGGCTCATGACGATGAAGAGTCTGATGAAAATCACACTGTGAGCTTAGTGGGCAGAAGACCAGCAGGTACCAGGGAAGTCTGGCTCCGAGGGACTCATTTGTGAGGCCAGGGAGGACCACACACGCTCTAGGTTACCACACCAACCTGCCTGACTTCTCAAGAATGAGGAAGTTGAGCAGAGACAAAACAACCCACTCGCTCAGATATGTTTTTCCTTTCAGAACAAACAATAACAACAATAAGCCCTTCCCTTCCTCAGCCTCACATGTCATGAATAGCTTTCAAAGGCAGTTAACAATATTGTTTTCTCAGATACTTTTCCTTTGGGAAGAAAATTCTAACACAAATTCTTCTCTGTGGGGGTCTGGTATAGGGTTATGTCAAATGGTGGTGTCTCCTTTCCTTGCTTGAAATATGTGTGTGGCTTCCTACAGCCCTGGTGATAAGACACAAACTTCTTCCACATTCCACAAGGCTTTTTGTGACACATCCACTTCAGTTTCCTCCAATGTAGAGTAGCAATTAAAAGTTCATCCTTTGGATTCAGGTCTTGTGTCTACACAACTCCTAGCTGTCTGGCAAGTTATTATTGGCAGGATAGCCTTTGGGTTTCTGAAGTACCTTCAGCTCCCCCTCCTTGCCATGGAATTGGTACCAATGGAGTAGTAGGCATTAATTCATCAGCTTTATTACTAATAAAACTTGATGGGACCTGCCAGCAAAACCAGGCTTCTGAAGTCTAGACATCTGGATTCATCTGTGGGTGACTCTTACCCAGGTGTTCAAAGCAGATAAAGAACCACAGATTTCCTCCTGTGGTAGTAGTTAGCTTACCAGACAGAGAAGCAGAGTGTGTGTGTGTGTGTGTGTGTGTGTGTGTGTGTGTGTGTGTTGGGGAGGGGTTAGTGGGGACAGGAGTAGGTTACTCTGAAAAAGTTAAGAACCTGGAAGGGAATGAAGGACGTGTACTCTGACCTTTTCAGGCTCCCTAATGGGGTATATCACCTTGAGGGAAGGAAATGAAAGGTGGAAAGACAGGTAGAAACTCCTTCCCGATCCTTCCAAGAGGCCTGAAGTTTCCCCCACTATGCAGAGGCAGAAAGCCCAGGAGAAAGTGGGTTCTAACTCAATCTTCCTGTTCTGGTTTCTTCATCTATCACTTGGGAGTAATAATAGTAACTGTCTTTGGTATTGTTGAGAGGGTTACAAGACATAATATTCTCTCTATGTAGATCTTTTCCCAGAGACCTAAGAACAGTCTTTCACAGCTGTCTGTGATTTAGAGCCTCTGTTCATGAGAACCACTGGTGTCCTAAGCCCTTCAATTCTTTCCTCTACTTCTGGCAGGGTAGTGGGGCAGGGTGGGATGGCTCATATTTCTATTGGCAGGAATTAAAGCTTTTTTGTTATTGCCACTGTTGGCTGTCATTGCTTCAGACATACTCAGTGACTATGGCACTTTTACTGAGGTTAAACTGACAACTGGTACCAAATGGAAAGAGTTCTCTGTCCCCACCTTGACTGGTCCCAGGGATTCAGCTCTATCAGTAGATTCTAAGAGAGCAGCCTGCCCCTTCTTCACATAATACTCCTAAGGAAGTATTTTTCCTAAGGAAACATTAAGAAATTCTTTCTGGGTTGAGGTTAGAGAAGGTTTGTGTACTATTTAACATCATTCTCCCAATTCAGAGTGGAATCCACCATCTCAATTTGTCTGTGGCTGGGATGAATGTCTTGACTGCCATGGGCTATCCCACAGGGACTAGGAACAGTCTTTGTGCCCTTTCATGGCTAAGAATCTCCATCCTGGAGTCCTGAGATCTAACTTCAGTCCTCAACTCTTCCCATCCTGTCTCCTGGGAGTATTAGCAGGACCTCAGCCCACGTACCTATGACTGGGTTTTGCTCTGGGACTGTAAACAGAATTCTCAGTTCCCAAGGTGGGCATGCAGAATAACCCCAGACCTGGCATCTAAACCCAGGAATCAATTAAGAGGCAGAACCATGGGCATTCAGGAAGAGCCTACTACAATCTGGGCTGCTTCTTTCTTTTTGAGACCAAGGAAATCTGGTCTCAGTTGGGCTGCCTGGGGATCTGTCAGAGACTCACTGTAGGACTTCAGACAACCCATGTACACTTTCTGAACCTAAATCAAGTGAATCAATCAGCTTTGAATCAGGGTGAGCCTATCAAGTTAAATTGTCAGTTAAAAATTCCTGCTGACAAAAAGAAACCGTCAACAAAACCAAAAAACAACTGACATAATGGGAGAAGATATTTGCAAATGACATATCAGATAAAGGGCTAGTATCTAAAATCTATAAAGAACTTATTAAACTCAACACCCAAAGAACAAATGATCCAATCAAGAAATGGGCAAAAGACATGAACAGACATTTTTCCAAAGAAGACATCCAAATGGCCAACAGACACATGAAAAAGTGCTCAACATCGCTCAGCATCAGGGAAATCCAAATCAAAACCTCAATGAGATACCACCTCACACCAGTCAAAATGGCTAAAATTAACAAGCCAGGAAACGACAGATGTTGGCGGGGATGCCGAGAAAGC
>NC_138373.1:145187937-145217067 GCF_054177405.1 Leptonychotes weddellii | reverse complement strand
AAAAGAGCAGCCCTAAGGAAGAGGACATTGAACCCCTTTCTCCATAATTTGCAGCCCCATGAAGAAGAAATAAAGCCAGTTACCAAAGAAGCTGTTCTATGTGGAATAGGAATTTTAACGAAAATGGACACTATGATCACTTTACCTTGTAGAAAAAAAATGATCTTCCTTCTAGAGCACATTTGCAAGAAGACCTAAAGAGAAATGGTACATTTCTATAAGTGTCTTTATTTAGGGAAAACTCTCTGTAATGCAGTAAGGGCAACCCTACTATTCCTCATGTTCAAAGAGTCAACTTCATGTTCCTTTCTAGTAGAAAGGCCTTCGGCTCAGATACCTCCAATTTATATCTGTTTGGCTTAGCAGACCATTAAGCAATGGCCACAGGCTCACCATTCCTAATGATGTTTTTCTTGGGCTTATATGAAAAACCCGTTGGCAATTGCCGAGTAACCACACGATGATAGCATAGGGGAGGACACAAAGGCTCCAGGTGTGTTACAAATGGCAGAAAGAAGCCAGAACATGATTGAGACAATACTGAATCTGCAAAGTGGGCAAGGTGCTCCTAAAGAGACGTATGTAAGCCATTCTGTTGGAGGGTCTGACACAGGTGGAGTCTATATAGCTCTGGAAAGCAACCATCACTGCTCTTGGAAGACAAATGGAAAAAATGAGATTTTGAGTCATGGGCTCTTCCAACCATTGATGCCTAATTAGTTGTCCTGGCTCAGGGGGCTTTTATGATGTCGGAAAGCCAAGTTCTACAATGATGGGACAGTGAAAAAGAAAACATTATCAGCCTTAGGGCCTAAAAAGCCACCACACCAAATGAGGGGGTCTGAGTTGCATTTTGGTGTTTCCACCTTGAAAAGAGGAATGGCTGATGGAACTTATAATCTAAATGAAACCAACAACATGCTGTTGGAATGCTAACGAAGGCTGCCATCTCTGGATCAGGTACTCTTTGCTGTGCATTATCTAAGAGCCCACCATACACATTAACTTACTGAATCCTAACAACTATAAGAGGCAAGAAGATTGTGATCTTTGTATCCTGGATGCTAGTAATGTTCTCTCTGGCCACAGAAATAGCTCTAGCTCTAGCAGGGCAGGAAGACACCCAGAAAAACAGACCTTGGCATCTGTTCTCTATAAAGGGGTTCCCTTCTTCCACTGATGTTGTCTTAGGTTCCTGGTGGTACTTGGAGAGCCAGTGGTCTATTCCCTTGCTGTTGTTAGGTGGACATCTTTTTATCTGGTTCATAGTGATGGAGAAGAGTTGGTGAACATTCAAATGTGGCACCTAAAAGCTCTGATCTTTGGGCCACTTCTGTCTTCACCTACGTGTGAGTGTGCCTTATGATATTCCCTTGGCAAATTGCTTCATTGCTTCCTCCCAATATCTGCACAAAAACCCTTCACCCCCATGACTTGTGACTTGGAAAACTTCAGACCTTTGAGCTTGCCTTGCCTTATTTCCCTGCCTGCAAGGGGCAGGTGGTGGTGGTGAAGCGCTCAGTCCCGATGGGGGCTAGTCCTGGCCTTGGGCGAGGCATGCTCAGTTCACCCTTCCCAATCCTGTTGGCTTGCTGTGACTGCAGTGGAAGGAGAAGGGAAATGCTCTCATTTAAGGGCTGAGTTGAGAAGTCAGAGGGGCTTAGAGAGGTGAAAAGCTTGCCCAGCTGAACACACCTGACATGTACAGAGCTGGAACCTGAACCCAGACTCCAAACCCCAGTTCTTAACCCCATGACAGAAATAGGGGTACATCTAAGAAGCTGCTCCAGAAACAACTAGTAGTCACTCCCTTCTGCCCTGTCCAAACCTGACTTCTCTATCAGCAAAGAAAGTCCAGATTTTTGAGTTCTTAGAGACATACCTCTTGCCAAATGAGTCCTCCCAACTGGGGCTGGTCCCATAGAACAAGTTGCGCTGAAACAGGGGTCTGGTTCCCATCTCCACCCCCATCCCTCTCTGCCCAGAGACCTCACTTCTTCCTCTCAGTCTTCTCCCTTTCTCCCCTACTCCCTACCAGTATTATCTCTCTGGATGCAGAGCTGCCTTTGAAGTCAACTGGGAGATTTCTTTTGGGAAAAAAAAAAACTGTCTGGAGAGGGTGACAGAGGGAAAGGGATGGGCAAGGGGTCTGGTCTCCTTCATCCTTTTCTTTCAACTCTGACCGCTGATCAAAGCTCTGGTGGGACTGCAGGCTTGAAGAGATCACATGCCAATGACGGGAAGAGTGTCAGTTCCTAGGATGGTATTAAACACTTGGAAAGGGACAAGAAATCAATTCATCAAGTAGATTAAATAAATAAAGGAAGAAAACAAGCAGAAGCAGGAAAAGAAGCCCTGGCATTTCCCGCGTTTCCATGGAGTCCTTTGATAATGCAGTGATTCTGGGCCATACACATTGGTCACATTATTTATCACTGGAGCATGAACGTCCTAACCACATCCAAGGGCTTTCACTGGGCTCCTTAAATCATCCAGGACCACAATGAAATGCAAATGGCCTAGCAGAGGATTGGGGACAGAGAAAAAGCAGTCCTGGCCCCCAGCCTTCTCCCTCAAATCTGGAGGCTGCCCCAGGCCCAAGCAGAACTTTCTCTTTTGTTCCCCATGCCTGGCATCCTGGGTTGCTCTGTCTGGCTGGGATGACCCAGTTAGACTAGGCACTGGGTTCTTGGGACTTTTCTTTCTTTGTTGTTCTTGAAAATCACGGAGACTGCTCCTAAGGAATGGAGGGTCCCTGCAAGTAATTTACTTTCCCCCACATACCTGTAGCATGTTTCCTTTTTTTTTTCTCCAGAAACTTTAGAAGTATGAAAAGACACAATGGCATTTGTGCAGTTTTGGTTTCGAGTTAAATTTAACATAGAAAAGCACAAGGCTCTTTAGGACAGTGGGTTTGAGGTCTAGTTTCTCCCTCTCCCACTTAGCTCGTTGTGTGATTCTGAGTCAAGTAACCCCTCTGGTTTTCTGTTGCTTCAGGTGTACCATGAGCACTGTAATGGATAAAAGTTTGGGGATTACTATCCACCATGCCCCATTTCTCCTACCTACTCTACCCCAAGTTCTCCAGCCATGTGGTCTGGGTAGGATTGACATTTTTTCTAGCTCTAAGGAGGGACTCTGGCTTGGGCCAATCAGCATGTTGCATGCTCCTTTCCCATCATGATTGGCTCAGAAATGGGCTTAGGATCTAAGCCAGTCCAACCAAAAGAACCTCACTTTTGCTGGGGATTCTGAACTACAGACTCTATTTCTGCTGGATGTGAATAAAGAATCACGTTGCAGGGCACCTGGATGGCTAAGTCGTTTAAGCATCTGCCTTCAGCTTGGGTCATGATTTCGCGGTCCTGGGATCCAGTCCCGTGTCAGGACTCCTGCTCAGTGGGGAGCCTGCTTCTCCCTCTCCCTCTGACCCCTCACTTTGCCCCCACTTCTGCTTTCTCTCTCACTCTGCTCTCTCAATTAAATAAATAAAATCTTTGAAAAAAAATCATGTAGCTCTGAAAGCTATTGCCAGTCATCTTGACACAATGAGGGGAGAGACTGCTTGAGAATGGAGCCAACATCAAAGAAAGTAGATTAAGCTTAAAAAATGTACAGGAAGAAATCAAGTCTCAGAATGTGGGCACTGGATCAAGCTTTGTCTGAAGCTTCACCCATCTCTGGGCCATTCACTTTCATGAACTAATGAATTCCTTTTGTTGTTTGAATTTAGTTTTCTGAAGGCTAATATATGGGATTGGCCTGAGTGACAGGGAATAGACAATTTTAACTTTAGGGTTTCTTTTAAATAGGAAGGAAAAAAACTAAAATTTTTTTGTGGCTTTTAGTTTGTTGCAGAACTGTGTTAGGCAGGAGAGAGAGCAGTGGTGAAGAGGCTTTGGTTCTGCAGTTAGACAAATTTGGTTCAGATTCTTCAAACCCTAAAGGTGAGCCAAACCCCAAACTCAAAGGTGCATAGGTCCAAGGCCTTCAAAAACTCCAAGAAGGAGTTTTATCTTTAAAATGCTTTATCTTCCAAGCTGCAAGTAAGACCTCAGTTGTTCATTTGGGAGATTTGGGTTTCACAAATTCATGAAAGCTCCAGGTATTTAGCTTAATACAAAGCTGCTCATAGGGTACGTAAATTCATATGCATTACCAGTGCTCACCTTGTACTGAGAGAATTAATTCTTTTTTTTTTTTTTTAAAGATTTTTTTTTTTTTATTTATTTATTTGAGACAGAGAGAATGAGAGACAGAGAGCATGAGAGGGAGGAGGGTCAGAGGGAGAAGCAGACTCCCTGCCGAGCAGGGAGCCCGATGTGGGACTCGATCCCGGGACTCCAGGATCATGACCTGAGCCGAAGGCAGTTGCCTAACCAACTGAGCCACCCAGGCGCCCCTGAGAGAATTAATTCTTAAAATGAAACTGAATACTAATCAGAAAGATAACAGGCTCATAAAAGCCCTTGTAAGACTCCTTATCTTGGCTTGACACTTGGTTGGTTCTCTGAAAACTGATCAGCACATTAATGTTCAGGGATCTGGTACTTGGCAAATCAGATGAAATCTCACTGCCCTGGTTTCCCTGATATCCTGGGGGATAAAAATTGGCCAACTCCATCTTGCCAGACAATGGAAGTTGGATGGGTTTCTAGACCCATTTTTCTCTCTGGTGAATGGAGATTGGGGTCTGATCAATGATCAGCAATCTGTGGAACCCAAGACAGGGTATTTAGTGCCATCCAGATTTGGATTTATTTATTTCCTCAAGTATGTGGCATCAGTGCCAACATTCCCTGTCCCAACGGGGACTCACACCAAGGACAGACATTTCTAATCTGTTGAGTATTCTCACTAAACCACGATGTGTCACCACATTTCTCAAGATAGTGCTCAGGAAAGGCACTCCCTGTTTCTTTCACTTAGGATTCCTTTGGTTGTAAGTGATAGAAAAATTCAACCCATTATGGTGTATGCAGAAAGGGGAACTGGATAGCTTTTGTAATGGAACAGTCCAGAGGAAGGCACTGGCTGAGGGTAGAACAGGATTCGGGCCTCGAATGATGTAGCCAGAAGTCTGTTTCCATCTCTCAGCATTCTGTTGCCTTTATTCCCAAGCTGCTCCTACCTTCATGGTTGCAAGGAGCTGCTTTTCAACTGCTAAAATGTTTGTATCTGGCACATTTGAAAAGAGAAGCATGGAGATAGGGTTCTCGTATCTTCCCCTGAAGTTTGATCCTGGGGCAAAAATGATGCTTGGGTGGGCTCAGGGACCCTGGGTTAGTGATAGTGAATGAGGCCAAGCTGCTCAGGAGGCCCACCCAGAGCAAGGCACTTGGTTAGTCTGACCGGGAATCAACAGCTGTCCCTACTTTGTTTCTCTTGACTTTTCAGATCCCAGATTCCCACACTGAGGTCCACTGATTCAGTGCCACATTTGTTCTCACTCCTGACTTGCAGACCTGGTTTTACCCCAGTTCTTGAGCAAACCTAAAAGAGCTAAGAGAGATTTTAATTCTCAGAATAAAGTCTATTTGGGTTTCTGTTGCTTTAGCCTTTCCGGAACTCTTCCCCTTATTTTGGTGATAAAAATCTTTCTTTCCTCTGGGGACCCTCTTCCAGTTGGTTCAGCTGAAACTAATACTCACCCACACGGGAGTGGGCCTGTGACCTTGGCCAACAGACATTTATATTCCTTTGGTCACAGGGCATGGTTCAGGGAAAGCAGTTACGCAGCTGGGGCAGTCAGAGGTCTTGCCAGGACTTTGACTCTGGAGCTTCTGAATGAAAAAGCTTGTATTCTCCATCTTCCTGCTGTGCATAGCCATACATTTGGAGCCAACAGTCACAGTGATCAATTTTACCACGGCAAGGAGGGGCCTGTTTGGGAATGAAGTTAGCACAGGGGTGAGTGGAGGAGAGGGGTGGGGGAAGGGAGACTGGGATTCCCGAATACTGCACTATCTTGATTTTTTCCAGTCCTGGGACCTAATAAATTCCCTCTTGTGCTTGTTCACATTGACTTGGATGGCTGTCACTGGCAACCCTAAAAATCCTGGCTAGTTTGGTTGTGATTTCTTGATGGCTGACATTGTGACTCTTTGGCAACTCTAATGGCCATCATGGGCATTAATAACTTGGGTGGATGTGGAAAGCAGGAGTTAAAGATGTCATTGGAGGTAGAAGTGATAAGCCAATCTGTTCTCTGGTATTGGTAATTGGAAAAGGGTGAAGTAGGTTTGTGAACATGGAAGAGATGGCCCCTTTGCATGAGGGAACTCTAAGGAACATCTGAGATCTTGCAACAGGGACAGGGCTGGAATCAGAGAGATACAGTTTTTTCCTATTAACTCTGTGCCATTTTGCCCCAAGGCTGATGTATCTTGGAGGAACACCAGGGATGTAAGGGATGGCTTAATGTGGAGAAAATCTACCACGATGGTTGCTACGGTGATTGCATTAGGTAATGAAAACCTTAATCGGATGAGTGTGGGAGGACAGTGGGGTGGGTTTTACGGGGAACCAAGAAATCTTCTGGGTTGGAATTCACCTTCAGGAAAAAGTAGAGGTGCAGAGGTTTGTTTTGGGGGCCACAGTACCGTCATAAGACAGTGGGTGATGTTTATAGTACAGCCCATACGCAAGACTTGATCTCACCCAGCACTGAGAGGCTCCTGATTGTGTCCTCAGGGCATGAGGGCTGAGAATAAAGTAGAAGGAGTCATTTCAAGAGACTCTGACAATGCTGGGGGACCAAGGCCAGCAGTGCTGTTGCCAGGGTATCTGGGGTGGCTTTGTAAATAGCCGGGGCTGGGACAGGAAACATTCCTGATGGAGGGGAAGCTGAAACGTGAAGGGAACTTGTTCATGGGCTCGCCCAGGGTGCTCTAGTGACCAAAAAAGTTTGAGGGACTGTGTAGGGGAACAGAGTTCTAGCACTTTCTCTAGTAGGATTAGCCCTAGAGAAACGCTGAAGGCACAGTTGCTTCTCCTCTTCTGATCCTTCTCTTTAACTCTTGCTTTTTGATCAGTTGGGCCTCAAGTCTCTCTATAAACCCCTTTGCCCTCCAACTGGCTCCCATGGGTCCTGAAGCCTGAGGGATCTTCCTCACTGGTGGACACACTGGGGTGGCTCAAACACCAGGGGAAGGGCCTGGGCATTAATGGTGATGATATTTTTGGCAATTAAGGTAGCAGCATGGGCGTGGTGGTGGAGGAATGCTTTTAGATGGGAGAACTTTGGGTATCCTCAGCTTGCCCACCCGCTGCTCTGGCACAAAACCACCCTTTGTCGTGTTCTTCTATCTGCAGTGATATGTCAAATGCCAAAACACACCCAGTTTGGAAATGAATGATACTTACTGCCAACTGGGAAAACAAATTCCTTTGGAACATATGCATAGGTTAGGATTCTCTCCTCAGGCAATAGAGGAGTGATTAAGTAGATATTTTCCTACAAAACACAGATGACACTTCAGTCTTTGGGATCTTTGATTCCCCAAAGCCACCTATTAAACTGAGAGAAGGTGCGTGCCTGTCTCTGAGATCATGGCCTGCAACTTGAAAGCCAGCCCTTCTGAAAGAATCATAAATTAAAGCAATTCCATGGCAAGCTCAAGCTCCTACTGAAGTTCTGGGCTTTGGTGACACAAGGTTTGTGTTTGCCATTTGCGCAGATCTGTGGGGTTTATATATGGTAACTGTAGAATTTGACAAGCCACTTATGTGGGAAAAGACGAATGCCAAGTCTGGAACCGTCCTAAAACATCCAATATGTCTGATTGCCGTAGGTAATATCTGGGATGAGTCCACATCCAATATTCAGACAGGTGATACCCAAGGGTCATTGCCATTTATTTCTGAGACCTGCCAAGAGCATAGGAGGTGACGATGCAAAGAGACATCCAAAAAGTTAGGAGGATCATGCTTCTGTCTTCCAAACGAGAGGGGTCAGATTGCAAAGTTGATCAATTAGTTATCTGGGTCCATGAGTTTTATGCCATTCAATTGTAAGTTACAGAGGTGACAATTTTGTTTTTTTTTCTGTCTCAGCTGGGGGAGAGAGGTAGGTTAAAAATCCAAAGGCCACTCCTGTTCCTTGCTGGAACACTACTTCTTCAAAGGTGGAAGTTTTGCACAGAGCCCAGTACATGGTAAGACCTCAGTAAATGTGAGCTCGTGTTGTCAGTATGTTGCAGGGGCTAAGGCCCCAGTGGAGAAAATAGGAGCATTAGAGTCTGAGACCTGGGTCTGGGATTGGGCTCTACCACACTTACTTGCTGGGTGACCTTGGGCAAGTTACTTAACCATTCTGAGCTTTAGCTCTTCATTTAGTATTATGATCGTAATTCCAGCCTCCCAGAGAGCATACTTTCCTGAAAGTAAGTGGTTAGTTTGTGCCCCAAATAAGAGTCATCAAGAAGAAAAGGGTGTAGGGAAGGTACAAGAGAAAGCTTATGTTCCATTGAATTTGATGGTGGGTCCTGTTATCTATTTACATTTCACACAGCCTTTTCAGACACAAATCTTCAAGCTGGGAGAGGATTTCTGTGCTTTAAACTTCTGGAGATGCTTATTCTCTTGATATGTCTTCTGAAAAGCAAAGAAAATCCTTTTCATTGCTTTATCCTGGGCTGGGGATGGTGGCATAGGGAGAGGGGCTGGGTCACGACAAAGTAGATTGGGCTGAGATCTAGTGTTTGTGGGGGGTGAGGGGTGCTTAATTATTTTGAAATAGTTGTGTACATGTCTTCTCTAAGCTTGCTCAGGATCAAGAACACTTTCCTTGGCTAGAGTGATGATGTTAAATAATGCCCTGGAAGCTGGCTAGAAGAGAGAGTGGATAGGGCAGGGGAAGAGAAGGAAACCCTATGGTGTGCAAGTCCATTTTATAGCCAGTGGAACCTTCAAAATAGATGGATGATAGAGTCATTAACTAACCAGATGGAGTCCTTGGGGGGTGTCCTTTAAAAAGCATTCTTCTTATTGTAACCCAAATTTATTTTTAGAAGTCTGTTTTCTATCACAATTTCTATTAACTGTTGGAAACTTGGCGGGGGGAAATGTCTCACGAATATTTTGCATCCAATGCTCTCTTCTGGTCTGGTGCCACCCATGCGAGGATCTGCACAGTGTGATGGACACAATGCTCAGTCAGGAACCAAGGGGCCTGGATTCTCCATCCAAATGTGCCTTGTATTTTCTTTGCAGTCTTGGGCACTCCCTCTCCTTCTCTGGTCCTCAGTTTTTCCAAGTGCACTTTGAAGATCTTGACCTAGAGAATGAGGTTCAAAATTTTAAAACAATTATTTGTAAGGAATGTAAGTGAATTCTCAGATATGAGTTTAATATGAAAAAGGTAAAAGCTCTCTCGTGTCCTTAAGAGTAGGCGCCTGGGCATCCCTGATGAACTCCCGGATTTCCATTTGAAATTGAACAAATTGAACTGCGGATTTCAATTTGCAAACCACAGAAGAGAGGATCTTCAACATCACGTTCAGCCCCATCGTTCTGTGGACACACGTCCTATAATGCGTACCAAACCTGGAGGCGAAGATCAGAAGTGGTTTGGGACTGAGGTTCCCTGAATCTGGAGGTCGATGCTAGCTGCTCAGTGGGAGCAAAAGCAGTAATCCTCAGTGCAGATGGATCAGTATGCAGATGGGCTGGAAGGTCACGTGGGTTCCTGTGACCGAGCCAAGGAAGCCCCTGTCCACAGTGGCTGCTGTGGGGGAAAGGATCAAGTCTTCACACTCTGGCTGCCATTCGGCTGGATGTAGCCGGGAAATGGTCAGCTGGCTTGGGATCAGGCCATAATTGGGGTTTGCTCAGCCAGGGGCACTCCAGAAGATGCCTTTGGGTGACCCCATTTACACTCTTCCTCTGAGCCCATTGACTCTGAGCCTGGGCCATTTGAAACGATCCTTGCAGCCTTGCAGGGGTAGGTGGAGAATGCTTCACCTTCCCCTCTCCCAGGACAAATGCCAGTGTCTGTGAGGTCCAGCTCCACCTCAAAGCCCTCCCTGACAGTGGCAGATCCCGTGCTGGGCAGCCCTGCACTCGCTTAGTCTGATCACTGCTAAGCCCACCCGTGAGCCCTGGACTGCCCTAGTTCCCAAGGCAGGTCTGGGAAGTGTTGAGCCGTGTTCCCCCATGAGTATTTCATGGAACTATAGCTCTGTGGGTGATTAATAAGTGCTCCATGAGAAATGAATAGCATGGTCAGATGAGCTTGGGAAATGCTGCATTAAACAGGCTTCTTTATTATGGAACATCTCAGAGTTTTGGAACTTAAAGAGGCAGGCGTGTGTGGGCTTGCTAAATGGACTTGTTTCAGCCTCGCCACCCCTGACCTCTTTTGTTTTCATGCAGTGCCTGTTCCATGGAACCGCTTTTGGGAACTGCTGGATCAGAGTGTTAGTCAATCGTCTCCATGCTCCTACTCAGTGATGCTTAGAATGAACTCCTGATCCTGTGTTTAGGAGTTGGTGGCCAGGCTGTGATCGCCAAATTGCTGAGTTCATTTGTTCAACCAGCGTTTTCTGAGCATCACAATGTGTCAGGCCATGGGTTGGTGCTGGAGTGACAGAAAAGCATAAGTTGCACATTTCCTGCCCTCTGGAGTTCACAGCCTCCCAAGGCCACAAAATAAGCAAATAAATAGTTGCAAACATAACAGGACAGATTCTCAGCTGGGGATACATACTTAGCCGGCTGGAGTACCTCCAGCACCAAGCTCGGTGTCTGGGACCCACTAGGTGCTCTTATCAGCTTGGATTGCCTTCAGCTGTGAGTAACAAGACAATTGTCAATAGTTTACACAAGAGTTTATTTCTCCCCCTGTGGTGGGCTGAATAATGGCCCTCAAAAATGTCTTCATCCTAATCCCCGGAAACTCGGAATATGTTACCTTAAATGGCAAAAGAAACTTTGCAGATATGATGAAGTTAAAGCTCTTGAGATGGGGAGGTTATCCTGAATTATCCCGAGGTCCCTGATGTATCCTGATGTGACCTGATGTCTTTAAGGACTCATAAGCGTCCTTAAAGAGGGGGGAGCAGGAGTAAGAGAGAAGACAGGATGATGCAGGAGGCATTGTGGTGCCGTGCGCTCGGCAGATGGAGGAAGGGCCACCAGCCCAGCTGGGGAGCACAGGTGGCCATGAGACGCTGACGAGGCTAACACAGAAACCCAGCCCTGCCAACACCTTGCCTTTAGCCCCTTGCGACTCATTTTGGACTTCTCTCCAGAACTGTACAAAAGTCACTAAGGTCATGGTAATTCATTACAGCAGCAATAGGAAGCTAATACCTCCTCCCACCCCCTCAACCAAATGTGCAGAAGTAGGCAACCCAAGGAGTGTGCAGTTGCTTGAGAAAGTCATCAGGGCCTTGGCTCCTCCAGGGACCGGCTGCACCACCCTTAGCGTATGGCATCATCCTTCCTCATGGCAGTAAGAAGCTGCAGATTTCTGGGCATCATGTCCACTTGCTAGGCAGGAAGGAGACGAAGGGCCAAAGGAAATGAAAAAATATTTTTTTTGTAGAAGACTTCTTTTTTTTTCTCCCATTCGAGGAAAGAAACCCTTCCCAGGGAGCCCTGCCTACTTCTCATTGGCCAGAATTGTGTCACACAGTTACCTCTAGTTGCAAAGAAGGAAGCCTGGGAAAGTTAGTTGTTTTTTGTGGGTTTTTTTTGTTTTTGTTTTTTGTGTTTTTTAACTGTGCATATTACTTTCCTGAACACACTGGGATTCAATTGGTAGGGAAGAAAGTGAGAAAGGATATTGGGAAGGCAAACAGCCTCGTATCTGCTTCAAAGATCCATAAACATTTGTTGGAGGACTAACTGAACATCGGAAGGAGGGAAAACTGATGTCAAGTTGTAGATATGTTAGTCCAGGTGGGAAGGGGGTGTCTGAACTACAGAAGGGATATGGGGGATGGGTAGAATGGCGGGCTATATCTAAGAGATAATTTGGTTCCCCCAAGTGGAGAATCAGTGAAGATGCCCACACTCTGACTCTGGTAGCTTGGTGGATGGTGGTGCAGTTTACCAGGACATGGCCTATAGGATGGGGAAAAGTCTTGGGTGTTCTGAGTTCAAGGTGTCTGTGGTCTAGTCCTGCTTCTCGGGCTGTTTTGCTCGAAACCCACAATGTGCTGAGATGATCTCTGGGTGAGCACATGCAGATGCTGGGTGACAATTTTCTCTGCTTTCTCTCCTCATCCCTTCCCTGTCTCTCTACCTCTTAGAGTGATTCAATCACAGGACCTTATCGAATCCTTCCTGCCTGGCATCCTGGTCACCCCTCTAGACCCGAGCCCCATTCTGAATCCAGCCATCTTCTAGACTGTACTATAGTTAAAGCATCTTGGCAAGGCCCTGGTGTCCTGCCAAGCTCCAGACGGGGCCCTTCCACTCACTGACGCACTGGCAGAGATCTTGCTGCATCTGGTCAATTTTTGTTTTTGCTTTTGCCTTTGCAGGGGAGCCTGGGGGAGGAAGAGCCTTTGCTTGTGGTGTTCCTAAGCACTTAGTCACTGCCTGGAGTCCTCTGCTTCAGATTACTGTGCCCCATCTGTGCAACTGGTCACGCAGGTACCTCCAGACTTCTTCTAGAGTTAGGACCAAGGCTGTTTTGCAGCAATTTGGATACTGGACCCTATAGCTGTGCATTTGGGGCTGGCCTTTGGCGCTATCTCTAGTCTCTATTCTTTTTGCACTTGGACGAACGTTTTGGGTCTTCTGTTGTGTGGCAGAGATTGTGAGTGCTCACTCATACCCATGTTCTTCCTGGAAAATTGGCCAGACTATGGTTTCCAGACTCCCTTGAAGCTAGGAACGGATGGCTGTGTGGCTGAACATTGAATGTTAGTAGGAATGAGGGATGCCACTTCCAGGCTGGTCATAAGTCCCTCTGTGTGGGGAGGCTCCCTCCAAGGAGAGATTCAAAAGAGGACCCCATGGCCCTAGGGAATTGGGGAGTCACAGGACAGGAGGAGCTTGGGTCCCTGAATCACTGTGTGGAAGAATGCCTGCTAAATGCCTGTACTGAACCACTCTGTGACTGGAAAGAAACTTCTGTCACATTCAGCTACTAAAGATTTAGAGCTGTTTCTTATAGCATCTGCTGTTATTCACATAACTAATACAATCTGATTTCTTTCCTTTGAAAGGAAGTATATTGCGGTGGTTAAGAGCGGCTTTTTGAACAAGATCATCCGAGTTCAAAGCCCAGCTCTGTCACTTACTGGCTGTGTGACCTGAGGTAAGTTACCTCACTTCTCTGTACCCCACTTGTTCATCCTTAAAATGGGGATAATAATAGCACCAACTGCTTCTAGTTACTATGTGGATTAAAATAAAAACATATGTACAGTGCTTGGATTCGTATCTGGCACACAGTAGGTTCAGTTTAAGGATTACCTATCACTTTTCCTTATTAACCTCAAGTTTTAGTGATCTCTGGCCCCCTTATTGGGAGGGGGCCAGCCAAACCTGAGGCATCCATTCCACTCCTCCTGGATAGCTTGTTCCTGAATAATCCCAGGGATTATGGTCACTGCCACCCACATTAGCATTTAGCTTTACACCTTATTTTAGGCTCATTGCAGTTTTTTTTTTTTTTTAAAGATTTTATTTATTTGACAGAGAGAGACACAGTGAGAGAGGGAACACAAGCAGGGGGAGTAGGAGAGGGAGAAGCAGGCTCCCGGCCGAGCAGGGAGCCCGATGCGGGGCTCGATCCCAGGACCCTGGGATCACGACCTGAGCCAAAGGCAGACGCTCAACGACTGAGCCACCCAGGCGCCCCTCATTGCAGTTTTTAATATTAGTTTTATCTCTGTTTATGCTGTGTCCCCAATTAGGTTGAAAGCCCTTTGAAAGCAGGGACTATGTTACATAGTGTTATGCATTCCGAACAACAAACAGCACTCAGTAGGTAGTAAGCTCTGACAAAACTTATACTTCAAAAGCTAGATATGTTCTTGTAACAAAACAATGCCATGCCCATTCATCTTAACATTTTTACAGGACATAGATAAGCAACAGTAAAAGATACAAAATACAACCACAATCTAGTATCCCTCCTGGAGCATATAGCAGCTTTTAATGGATTATACAGAAGCTTTTCACAGTGCATAAACTAGATGCTAATGATTATCAAGCACTAACAAGTTCCCAAAGACTGTAGTGAAAGCTTTATTAAATTGCCTTTTTTAATATTCATAACAACCATAGGTCCTCCTATTTTTCTCACTTTGCAGATGAGAAAATGGCCTCTAAGAGATTAAGCAATGAGCTTAGAGTCACATAATTAATAAGCATAAGATCTGGCATTGAAACAGAGCTCTGATTGCAAAGCCTCTGCTCTGGAAAGTAATTTTCTGGTCCATTCTTTCCCACACGGAGTCTGTTGAATGGCCCAGGGCATCAGTGGGCTTTGCCATGCCAGCTCTGCCAGCAGAGGCACCTAGCCCTACCTGTATTACATGCCCCGGGAACGACCCCACCTGCTCAGGGCTGCAACTGACTCTCTGTAGATTCCGTGTGCCTGTGTGTGCCAAGACAGATGTGAAACCTTCAGTTGGACAGATTAGCATCTCAGACTCCAATCCACCCCCGCACCTCGAGCCCAACTCCGGGCTGCTCCCGGTGCTGAGGTGGGGCCGGCAGGGAGCCAGACAGGAGCACAGTGTTCACCGCCCATCGGGTATTGTCTGACACCTGTGTGGGATTAAGGGGTGAGCCTTCAGGCTCTGAGGGACGCTCCCTCAGCTGGGAATGACAATGAAGTCAGCGAGAATTATCAGAACTTCAAGGGAGGGAGAGAAATCTCACAGGCGTTTCTGAAAGCTACGGGGATCTGGGCTCGAAAGGGGATGTTGGTGGGAGCAGTGAGGAGTTGGAACCAGGTCTCCAAAGCTGAAAAACACACAGGCTTCAACAGCTGCAAGGTCCGACTCAGCCGGACCCCTCCCCTGCAACCTTCCACTCAGTGCTGGCCCCATTCATGTCTCAGATTCTTACAGAGTTTCTGGGGGACATGCTGATGACAGTGATGCTGAGGGGCCGTGCTTTTTGAGCCTTTACTAGCGCTCTGCTAAACACTTTATATGTGCATGTCACATTTACTATGAGAAACCTATGAAGAAGGGATATTGTCACCCTTTTTACAAATAAGGAACAGACACTGCGAAAGAATCATCCATGCTCATACAACTCAGTGGGTGTGGGCGCTGTTCCATCCCAAATTTCTCTTATCTTCCACTAGCCTTGGCCCAAGGAGCCAGTGGGCAGTTAACTGTGACAGCGGCTTGGCTAAGAGAAGGAACATGAGCTTCAACACCTCCCAAATCTGGATTCAAATCCTAGCCTCACCACATACAGGCTGTGACTCCTTGGACAAGTTAGCTTCACCTCCTGGGGCTCTGGGTCCTGATCTGTGAAGTCGAAATGACAGCACCGACCTCTGACACTTATGCACACGATGGAGAGAGTGCCCAGTGAGCAGTAGCAGTACTTTTTCCTAGGACATTGACCTCTATCATCTAGGGCTTCTGTCCTTCTATTATTAAAGCATTCGTTTACTCATTACTGACTCATTCATCAGACATTTACTGAGCCACCTCTTACATTCTAGAAATCATGTTCTTTGCTGAAGATATGTCCCATGTGCCGCCCAGTTCTTTTGGTTAGGCAGGGTAAGTCCACATTAAGTTGGGTTAAACCCAACTACAGTGGTTTAACCAAAGAAGGGGTTGTTTCCCTCCCATAACCAGAAGTTTGGAGATAAGGAGTGTGAAGTAGGGTACAGAAGCTGCAGGATCCCATCAGCACCCCAGATTCCCTGTGCCATTTTCCTCCACCAGCTCTGGTAAAGCCTTCATTCTTGTGGTTAAGAATGGCTCCCCTACTGCAGTCCCTTGGCCACATCCTAGGAAGAAGACACATGTAACTGATATCAGAAAGACAAAAAACTGTCCTGGCTATCCCCAACAGACTTCTGTCTATGTGTCATTGGCCAGAATTGCATCCTGTGGTCACCTCTGGCTGCCCTCCCAAGCCAAACTGGGGTTCTGTTAGTGAAGAGAAGGGGAGCAAGGTTGGGGGAGGTGAGGGGCTGCAACCCTAGCTGAGATGCTGTTGAGTAATAAAAGTGCCTTTAAAGCAAGCCGAGGCAACTTGCCAAGCACGTTGGTGTTTTACTTGGGTTACTGTATTTAATATCTCTAGATTCTCACAACAACCAGGTGGAGGAGGTAGGTGCCCCTCCCTTCTGTGCACATCCCATCCCCACTGACAGGACCCAGAGCAGGTGGGTGGGGCTAGCTGAGTCCCCTTCCTTCATTTCTCCTTCTCCACTGTGCTATGGCGGGAAGAAGTACAAGGTGCTCAGTGAGGGAAGGAGGCGGAAGGTGGAGGAATGTGGTCAGAAGGAGGAGGGAAGTCTGTTGTGGACAATAGGGAAGATCATGGGCTTTGGAGGTTGGCTGCCTGATCTTCTTATCCTGGCTCTGTACTATTTGTGTGATCTTGGCAAGTTTGTAACCTCTAAAATACAGATAATAGTAGGAAGGATTTAAATAAATTAATACATGAACAGAGACTGACATAAAAAGAGCACACTATTAATATTAGTAATTATCTTGTCAAGGAGCATGGATTATATCCTTAAAGACAGTGTTATAGGGCAGGGTTGGCAGACTATGGCCAGAGGGTTAAATCTGACCCACACTTGTTTTTGTAAATAAAGATTTATTGGAACACATTTGTGCCTACTCATTTACACATTGTCTAGGGCTGTTTTCATGCTACGATTGCAAAACTGAGTAGTTGCAAATGAGACCTTATGCCCTGCAAAGCCTAAAATATTAACTTTCTGACTCTTTACAAAAGAAGCTTGCTAAGCCCTCTTCTAGTGAAACACGCAATGCTACTTTAACTTTGGGACTCAAAACGACCCAGAGTCAAAATTCCGTTTTTCTGCTTACTATCTATATAAACTTGGGCAAGATACAGCTTTTTAGAAGATCATTTTCTTCAACTGCAAAATCAGGAATGGTCATATCTTCTTTCAAAGGACGTTGTAGTATTAGATACAATAGAGATAGAGCACCTGGTTTCTGGTAGGTGCTCAATAGATGGAACCTGTTATTTTCATTTTTGTGGAAGGACTTCAAGCAGAGATTGGTGTAATCAGACGTGCATTTAGAAAAAAAAACCTTGGAAGCTATACGAGTTTGCTAGGACTACCGTAACAAAGTACCACAAATCGGGTGGCTTAAACAACAGAAACTTATCTCACAATCCCGGAGACTTGATGGCTAGGATCAAGGTGTTAGCAGGGTTGGTCCCTTCTGAGGGCTACAGGGGAGAATCTGTTCCATGCCTCTCTCCTAGCTTTAGGTGGTTTACTGGCAACCTTTAGTGTTCCTTGACCTGTAGACACATCACACCTTCTTTATGTGGCATTCTCTGTGTGTGCATGTCTGACTCTGTCCAGTTTGTTTCTTTTCATAAGTGGATTAGGACCCACCTCCGGTGACCTCATCTTAAACATAATCATCTGCAAAGACCCTATCTCCAGTAAGGTCACGTTCGCAAGTTGTGGGGGTTAGGACTTCAAGATCTTTTGGGAGGACATGATCCAACCCATAACAGAGGGGGGTTGTTATGGGTTGGACAACCCATTATGTGGTTGGACAACCATAAGAAGGCTCATTGGATGACCAAGGAAGTCAGAGGTGATCAGATGAGAAGGTGACAAGGGTTGGAAAAGCATCAGGAATTAGGGTTAAGATAGAACTTGGTGACTAAGTATGGAGGGGAAGCAGAGGAGTTGACAGTGACATTGAGACTTCTCACTTGGCCAATGATTGAATAGATGAAGATTTTATTAAAATTGGGAGTAGACACTTGTCTGGGAAAGGGCAAAGGATAATGAGTACATTAAACAGGAGCATGGTTATGTGAAGACAAGAGAAGGAAACCGGAGTGAAAAGAAGCATGGGCAAAAGAAAATAACATTTACTAGACAGGTAGTGTGCTAGCTGTGATTCTGAGGTAACAAATAGTAACTTAGTGAGGGGAGGCATGATTAATAACTCTCAATGGCATGGTGAAATCACCTGGAACTGGAATGGACAGGCTTGGGGGAGGAATGGATCTTAGGAGACTGGTTGAATGTCTTCTGACATCATGTCCCCGAACTTCTCTTTAATAACCATATTTAGGCATTAGCCCTACTTCCCTCTCAACAGCTGTCATTCTACACTTGTCAGGAACTGCCCTCAATCCTGCCCAGATGCTTCCTGTTCTGCCAGGTGATCACACCTGCTGGAATCAGGCCAGCCCCACATGTTGATTGGTTCCTGCCCAGGCAGAAAATGCATCAGAAGCTTCCTGGTTAGGGAACACTTTTTTTTTTTTTCTTCCTTAAATAAAAGCCCAGTCTCATTTCTCAGCATCCCTGTCTGTGCACTTGGGATAAAAACATGCACCGCACAGAGTCAAATGCAGGATTAAATGAGACAATGCAGGCATGGCCTGAGCACAGAGCTGGGCACTGTAAGTGTTGAATCCCATTAGCTCTTTTTATTGTTCTTTCTGGTGCTCTGAGTCTGTTCCCTTTGCTCTGGGTACCTCTTTCACACTGCTACCAGAAAGATCTTCCTTGAAAATCAGTCTAAGGGATTTTCTTCCTGTGTTTGCTCCCCAGTGCCTAAGGAATAAGATCCAATGAACTCAGGGTGGCTATCTGCCTTCCTCTACAGCCTCATCGCCCACTGCTGAGCATCTCCTGAGACCCTCTGCTCCACCCCCACAGCACATTTATTTCCCTATCCCGTGATTACATCAAGACTTGTCACATCTCTGTGTCCTCTCCTACCCTCCTCAGTTTCCCTTACCTGGTAACACCTAGACATCCTTCAAGACTCAGACCAACCATGGCCCCTCAACCCTCAAAGTCACCTTCAGCTACTCCCAGGTAAAATGATATTCTCCACTTCTACAATTTTTTGTCCCCATTATTGAAATAGCCCTAGCCACATGGCTTGTAATGACCTGGTCGCCTGCCTGAAATCAGCAACGTGGGCGCAGGACAGATGTTATATTCACTTGGTAAGCCCTTGAGATTTTTTTTAAGATTTCATTTATTTATTTGAGAGAGAGAGAGAGAGAGCATGAGAGGGGGGAGGGTCAGAGGAAGAAGCAGACTCCCCGCTGAGTGGGGAACCCCCCCAATGCGGGACTTGATCCCAGGATTCCAGGATCATGACCTGAGCCAAAGGCCATCACCCAACCGACTGAGCACCCGGCGCCCAGCCCTCGAGAACGTTTGCTATTGATGCAGGTGTGCACGGCTGCTTTCTGTTGGGAGCTCTTCTGTTCAATCTTTCTTTCATCTAGGAGTTCATAAAATTCTGCTGTTATTGGTGACTGAAACAGACGCACAATCTGCTCTCATGGGGCCCATGATCTGATTTTTTGTCCATCTCTCATATGATTCAACAACAAAAAGGATTTTCCATTTTTGTTTTTGGGAGTCTGTATTATCAAAATGATAGTTTTCCCTTTCACTTTCCGAATATAAAACTACCTTATAATGTTGAATTTATCTTTCCAAACTACACACACCACCCTACCAGCCATACTCTTTTGTTCTTCACTCACATGCTCTTATTTAATTTTAGGTTTTACAAACCTAAGTCAAATATAGGTCTATAATTTAAAAAACTAATCCCGTCTCACTCTTCTCCATCGGAGACCCCTTTCTTACTTTTTTTTTTTTAGTCATTTCATATTCTTTTTCTAAATGTTGTTTATACTGCTATTCTTGCCTTGTCAGTTTTGGGTATCATCTTGACTTTCTACTAAGGAAGTGAAGATTAGCATTCCTTCATTTGACCTGACTCCTTCCTCTCAATACAGTTACAGGATAATGCATGCTAGCTAAATAAATACTCAGTATTTACAGGTTTGGCGGCCATTAAACTCAGTTCCCAGCCCACCTTCTGAAACTCTGCTCTGTGATGCTGGGGCTGGGACTTTGCAAAGTGCCTTTTCTCCCTGAGCAGCTGGTAAGGGAGATACAGCACCAGCCAACACAACCTCTTTGCCTAGCTCCATGGAGGGCTTCTGATCTGCTTGCTTCTGTAAGACCAACTCCCTGACTGCTTCATGCTACTAAAATGCTATTAAAAAGTCCATTTTTGCACCCATGATTCAAGAGGCTACCTTTATCATACACTAGATTTCCAAATGTGCTTGGGTCTATTTCTGGGTTTCCAACTGTATTCCATTTGTTGATTCATGTGTCGGTCCTACGTTGTTTTAATTACCCTGGCTTTAAAGTGTGTGTCAACATCTAGTAGGGCTAGTCCCCCTTGACGTTTTCCTTTTTTAGTGTTTCCTGGCTCTTCTTCCATGTTTGCTTTTCCATGTGAATTTTTCTAAGCCTACAGGTGTGGATGATTATGATAAGGTTACTCATGAAGAATGATGACGTTCTGAGCGAGTTCACTGCCCTACTGCAACCAGAGGCACACAATAGGAGTCTCTCTTTATCATGAAAGCTACTCATCAATGGGCTTTCATGGCTGGTGATCTAGCTGTCCTATCCCACTGTGCAGGGTCCGTGGCAAACAAACCACACATGCAGTGGTAGCTTCAGGAAAGTATGACTTTTAACTACAAATCACAGCCCTTTGGCAAGGAAAGGTGCTGATCATTTTAAATGGCTATTGCAATCTCAAAACAGATAGGGTTAGCTTTTAGCTAAAAAGTCCCATTCAGGTTCGGGGAGTAAGTTACTTAGTAGCAGAACTTACTGCCCCCCCCCAAAGAAAAGTCACACAATTGATGAACACCTAATAATCCTAGTCGAATTAAAATGAGCAAAATGGTCAGGTAAGATATAGGAGGAGAAATGGAGAAGGTTCTATTTTCAACCCATTTAATTAGTAAGTGCAGCCATGACATGTCATGTGATGATGAAGAGGCTAGGGTAATAAACTGTAAAACAATAGCTTCTCTATCCAAGCTCATGAGTCAACCGATTTCACCAATAAATGTCATGATGTAGTATTTGCAAGATTTGTTAATGATGATGAAACTCAAGGAAATTTTTCTTGCTACCAAAAAAAAAAAAATTGCCTGAAACACGCAAAATCCATCTGTACTTAATATTTTGTCTTTGTATCTAGAAACAGAAAGTCTGTCTTAGAGGAACTGTGTTGGGGACTCTACTGACGGTGGCCCATCAGTGGTTGGCTCCATGGCAGGTTTCTACAGACAGACATTTGGTGGCTTGACAGAGAGAGTTCCCAACAGGTGTTTGAGCTGAAAGGTGAGTGGCAAGGGTACTTTCAAGAAAGCAGTTGGTCAGATTTGAGACATTTCAAGGTAAATAATGGTCAGAAATTAGCCCACCTTGAAGATGGTGTTCATCACGTGGACTGGGGGAGGAAGTCTCAGCAAGGCCTGAGAAGGAATGCTTTGACTGCAAGCGGTGAGATTCTTGGGAAAAATCCTGTTGCAAAAGGAAACCTTGACATGTTTCCAGTGCGGCTTGGGCTGGCGTGAGAGGGAAGATATCAGCATGCCTCCAATCTTAACATAAACCACCTAGCAGATCTTCAGGACCAAACTGAGCAGTATCTTCCCTCTTTCCACACATATGCCTGACAGGCTGAGGGACCCTGTTCCTGAATCTTCTGCCCAGCCTGAAAACCTGACTTTGAGAGAAGAGAAAGAACTCCATGGGGAGTTCATACTCCCCATTGGAGTTCACACTCAAGATGAGGTTTCCTGATCTGCCCCCAAGTTTTGATTTCTGTGAAGAAGGTATCCGGCCTTGCGTGGGAAAGTAGGGGCCCCACTTGGTGCAATTTTTAGCTTCCTACATGTGTGACCAAGCTTTTCCTTGTTTAGCATCCATCAAAAGCAAGGACAGGAATGGTCTCACTTCAGCAGGAAATAGAATCTGTGTGTGCTTATCACAAGTTTGACCAAAGAGAGAGAGAGAGATTTCACACATTTCAAAGATAAAATTTATTTTTGATTTCCAACATAAAATTTTTAATGCACATGCAGCCTGGAAGAAACCAGGAAACAAACACATGTATAATTATTTTGGAACAGCTAGGCCTCTAGTTAAGCCTGTTTATGTTTGTAAGAAAATGTTTTTTCAAAGTCTTAGGTACTTTGTCTTAGGCTATATTTTTATTCATACTGCTTTGGTTCATGATTTCCATAGCTTTCCGGCTCAACAGCATCAATCTATTTTCACGTTTTAAGTGGTCCTTATTCAACTAATTTATAACCTTTATTTAGATTAAATATATCAACCTACCTATAGAAAAATTAAATTCCATTTTGCCTTAAGCCAACTACTTAACAGAAATATAATGTGTTCTCTTCACAAGTTTTAAAAATGTATAAAAAGAAGAGAAAGATTAATTTTATGAAATGTAAGTTAATTATAATTGCCTTTTTTCCCCCAATAAAGTTTAGTTTAAAAAGTAATTCTTGGTTTTAAATAAGGGGGAAAAAACCACTCTTACACCTGCCATATACCGCATACCAGATCCATTAGCATCTTGTATAGTAGAAACTTATTACATATAATAATTTTTAAGGTCCTTGAGACCTGAAAATTATTTCAAGGGTTAGAGAAAAGGGAGTCTGGAGGCTGGTTGGTTCAGTTTCACCAGAGACCCACTCTTCGTCTCTCCTGGGTATCTGAGTGAGTGAGGCAGGGCCCCAGGGTCTCAGCCTCCTGTTATGTGGGTGTTCACCCAGCCCTGTCTCCAACCTGGGTTCACTTTTCACCTCCTGCTGTATCTGCTTCTCCCCTTCCTGAGACATCCCAGAGCTGTCAGTCATGAATTATCCTGCCTCCCGTTGGCTGCTGCCTCTGCCTCTGCTTGGCCTCCCACAGTTCAGAGTGGGTGCGCCACCCTGGTAAAGAAGCACTGAAGACTGGAGTGGGTGAGGCACCATCACTCGGCTACCTCCCCCTCCTTTGGGCCATTGCTGGCCTTCAGCTCTCTCCCAGAGCTCTTCCTCTTCTCCCTTTTCTCATTCTTTGCCTTCTCCCAGCTTCTTCTGGCCATGCCAACCCCTTCTCCCCTGCTCCCCTCCTCCCCAACCCAGCCAGTGCCCTGTCATTTATTTCTGGAGTGGCTTATCTTATTTGAGGATGATGCAGGTCCTTTCCTTCTCTGGGTCCTTATTTGCCACTTGTCCTGTTGCAGGCCCTGGGTAAGTCATATTAATAGACAGTGACTCACAGCACAACACAGTAGTACAACCACTAGAACCCACTTAAGAGGGAAGATAGCAAAGCCCTGATACCAGGTGGTGCAGGTCATCTAATCAGCATGGCTACCTTGAGGTGGTGGTGGTGATGGTCCTGGGTCTGCCATTCACCAGTTCCCTTGTAGAGATTATTTAAGTTTCTCATACTTTTATGAAGTGGATATTCTCTATTTTGCAGATGAGGAAACGGAAACTCAGAGGTGTGAGTTGACTTGCCTCAGGCCCCAGTTGGCAGAGCCAAGACTGGAAGGGAAGTCTGACGTGTAAGTCCATGTTTTTCACACTGCCTGTTGCCTTGACTTTAGTTATTTTCTGAGCAGTTCTGAGCAAGAAGGGATTTTTTTTTTGCCCAACTATCCTTTACACTTCTATTTAGTTTCTTAACAACTATTTCTATTTAGTTTTTGATCATCATTGGCAATTCCTGTCTCCAAGTGTACTCAATTGAATCATCCCTTTATGGATGCAGCACATTGGCTCATGGATGAATTGGCTGTGGTTTCCTTCATCTCTGCCAAACCCTTCAGTAAGCACTGGGCTTACTGGTGCCCAGTAAGCAAGAGCTGCCTGTGTTTGTACCATGCACAGTCCTAATTAGTAGCTTTAATCAATCAGTACATCAAGTGCCTTCCTTTTTCTGCTCTTGAGATTTCCAAATGTGCCCGCAGCGTAGCTCTCCATGATGCATGGTGGTGCAGCCCACCAAGGTGGGTCCCAGCTCATATGCCACTTCAGCTCTGGTGCCCAGGTCGAGTGGTACATGTCAGTGTTCTTCAGAGGAGCCCAGGCATTCTGTTTGTTACTCTCTGGAACATGTGATTCCAGAGTAAGTGTCTCAGATAATGTGTTCTGGTTGCAAAGGGGAGAGATCTAATATTAATTGGGTAGAATTCTCAAGCCAAACATTGACCTAGCCATTGGACCTACATTATCTCATTTAATCATACAGCACTTCAAGGGAGAGGCAGCACTGAAGTCATTTATTCATTCGTCAATGAATAACATCAAAAGCACAGTATGATCCAGGTCTGTGTTAGGTTGCCAAATGCTGCGGGTACAGAAGCAAATAAGAAAGAGACCATTTCTGTCCTCATGGAACAGGTTGTTCCAGGAAATCATAAACACTGAAACAAATAATTACAAGTGCAATGGGTGTTGTGATGCTAACAACCCGGTTAGTGTTAGCACTGCAGTGACTTCAGGCTCCATTACCATGCTCACAACGGCACAGACACTCTGCTAATCCCATTAGTGGCATTGCCCAGATATTCCCTATAAGATCTTTAAGAGGCCTGAAATAACCAAACCCTATTTTCTCTTGAGGTGATAGAGGGTTAGGGAGTTAAGTTACTTGTCCAAGCTCCCATTAGCAGAGTTGTGATGGTTAAAGGAGAAATTTTGTCTTAAGTATGGCTGGCCATGCAAGGCAGGGGCCAGATTGCCTGGGTTTCAAATTCAAGCTGTACTATTTATTAGTTATCACTAAATCTCTCTGTGTCTCAGCTTTCCCTATCTGCGAAATGGGGAATACTAGTAGTGCTGACTCATGGTTATTATTCCCATGTCGCTGTTGAGGAACCCGAAGCAGAGGTTTTAAGTCACAGGCTCAAGGTCAATAGAAAAGCCAAGACTCAGCTCAAGTCTCCCCAGCTGCAAAGTTAATGCTTTTACTATCTTTGCTACTAAGATCTCCAGAAGAAGTGAGATATTTTCCAGGTGACCCAGAACATTGAATGGGCTCTTGGACCCCTTATAATGGTGTCAAACGGTAAAATACCAAAGTACCTCTTGAGAGATGCCGTCGGGCCTCCGTCATTGGATATCTGGCTCTAGACACATTGATAGGGCATATTCTAGGAGCACCATCTATGGGAATAGTTCATTTGAGAGGAATGTGAGTAAATAAAAGCGCTGGTGTGTACATATGAATTGACAAGGAAAAAAGAAATGAACGGGTCTTCAGTGTAGAGAGGACCTCTGGGATCATGCACATGTGTGACTATGTGTGTTTAGCTGGGTTGGGGTGATTTCATTTGTGTAAGGAGCTTCTCTTTGGGATAAAAGAGACTCCCTTTCTACCAAAGGCCAAAGAAAAATGAAGCTCTCACTGTGAGTGGCCCCACTGAGAAACACCAACCCTCCTTTAAAGGTGTCTGTTTTGTGTGATTAGTGTTCATAGGTTGGACTGCCAAGACCATTTGTTCTCTGCGACATCTATAGACAGAAAGCCTGGTGTTTCTTCTGGGACATGTGTGTGCACACGCACACACACACACACACATACACACACATTTTTGGCTAGTTCGGGCTCCTTGGCTGCCAACATACACCCTGCCTTTGTTTCAGCGATTGCTGATAACCCCATTAACATCTCACTAAAGATTCTGGCAGCCTCACAAACCAGTCCTCACCTCAGGGTAGGCTCCTCCAGAACATTCCTTCCCTTTCCTCCCCCCACCACAACCCTATTAGGACCAAACATGTTTTTCCTTTTACCTTAGACATGTATGTTCTTGTCTGGGCTCTTGTTTTTCTCCTGTGCAGATTTATGAGGACGTTTTAAGGAAAACGTCCTTACACATAAAGCTGTGATCTTCAGCTGGTCCTAGGGATAGAACTTACTTCTAAGAGGCAATCTTGTGGTTCACATTCCAGTCTACCCCCCTGACCCTGCATATCATGGATGCTTACACACACACACATACAAAGGAAACCCACTGGACATGTGTCTTTTAACCCGACACCAAGTTTGGATTTTTTTCCTCCTGAGTATCTTTCAGAACTGTTCATTTCCACCTCCACCAGCACACCCCAATCCAGAGCACCACCGAATTTGCCTGGACTTTTTCAAGAACATCCTAGACCTTTCTATTGGTCTCCCTGCCTTCTGTCTTTCCCCATTCAAATCCACTCCCCACTGTGCTCTTTCTTTTTTTTTTTTTTTTTTTTTTAATTTGTGAGAGAGAGAATGAGAGACAGAGAGCATGAGAGGGAGGAGGGTCGGAGGGAGAAGCAGACTCCCCGCTGAGCAGGGAGCCCGATGCGGGACTCGATCCCGGGACTCCAGGATCATGACCTGAGCCGAAGGCAGTCGCTTAACCAACTGAGCCACCCAGGCGCCCCCACTGTGCTCTTTCTAAAATACAAATAGGATCTTGTAAGTCCCTTGCTTTAAGCATTTAAATGCTCCTCTGGTATCTCTAGGACTAGGGATAGGGTCTGGCTCATGGTGGATGCCCAGTAGAAATTTCTGGAATTGAATAGAGTTGAGTTTTCAGTTGAATCCAATGGAATATCTATTCTGAGAACTCTAAAAATGGCCTTGTCTTGAGAGCTTTATTCCCTTTTTTAGTTATCACCTGAAGTCCTTCTTTCATTTTGGGGGAACACTTCTACTTTTAATTCTGTGGTCTGTGACTTTGTGGGTCTTACGGAAAAATAACCATCTCATATTCCAACAAGAAACAGAATGTTAGAACTGGAAGGGACCTTTGAAACCATGCTTTTAGCTTCAAGAGGCTGTGTAACATGTTGGGTTTCTAAGTTGCCTAAAGGGCAAGTTATTAAAAGGTGCAAACAGCTACATCAACATCCCCAATTTGGGAGCCATCAAAAAGGGACACAGTTGTCCACCCACAAATGGGGACAACATTTGTGAAGACACAAAGAACTATTTTGATTTCTTTAGATGACTTTATTATTATTAACTAAAGCTTGTGCTTTATTAAGATTCCCTTAGTTTTTACCTAATGTCTTCTTCCTGTTCCAAGATCCCATCCAGGACGCCACATTACATTTAGTGGCCGTGTCTCCTTAGGCTCTGCTTTGCTGTGACAAGTTTCTCAGATTTTCTTTGTTTTTGAGGATCTTGACCTCTTTGAGGAAGATTGGTCAGGAGTTTTGTAGAATGTGTTTCACAATTGTGATTTGTCCGATGTTTTTCTTATGATAAGACTAAGGTAACATGTTATGGGGGACAAAAATGCTATTTTTATCACATCATATTCAGCGTTCCTACTTTCACCATGACTTCTCACTATTGATGTCATTCTTGATCATCTCGCTGAGATGGAGCCTCCCAGGCTCCTCCACCTTGTCCTCCTTTCCATACCATACTCTTTGGAAGTAAGTTACTAGGTATGGCCTCCACTTAGGGAGCAAAGAGTCATACTCCTTGAAGGCAAAGTGTCTATATAAATTATTTGGTATTCTTCTGTATGGGGTATTTGTCTTCTCCCATTTAATTATTCAATAGTTCACAGATATATTTGTTTTGGATATTTATATTGAATAATATTTATTTATTTGTTTGGATATTTATTTTGGAACTCTTCCAGTTGGTTCCTGTGTCTTTTTGACAGGCTTTCATCATTGTGGGTATTATTTCATTTTAAACACTTCCTTACTCCTGGCACTAGAAAATGCCCCAGCCTCATCTTATATATTTCATATTCCAGTCCTAGAATCAGCCATTTCTCCAAGAATCCCTGGTTCTTCTTCTTGGAGAATAATATAAGAAATCAAGGTCTAGGCACTAGGTGTGCTTATTGTTATGTGGGGGTAACTGCTTCTGTGTCCCCTCATCTGATAAGGAAAAACCTGTGTATATATTCACATATCTATAAATATTTTTATATTTCTATATGTAACAATCTGTGTCTATATTAAGCTAATCGTGTGTCTATATTAAGCTAATCGTGAATTCATACTAGTGTCTTCAACCCTAATCCATCACTACATTGATGGCTACTTCCCTTTATTAACTGTAATCTCCCACCCCAATAGTGAGAAACCTGGCTCTCGCACCATTTTTCATCCATTTGCTTAACTGTTCAATTCCAATACAATATTTCAGAATCGTTAACCTGTACCCCTATGGGAAATGACTTTATCAACTAGGGCACAGTGCTCATGTACCGTTCCTTTTGCCTTTAGTCTTTCAGACTCCATGCATTTTCAAAATTGCTTTAGTTAGGGGGCGCCTGGGTGGCTCAGTTGGTTAGGCGACTGCCTTCGGCTCAGGTCATGATCCTGGAGTCCCAGGATCGAGTCCCGCATCGGGCTCCCTGCTCGGCGGGGAGTCTGCTTCTCCCTCTGGCTCTCCCCCCTCTCATGTGCTCTCTCTCTCATTCTCTCTCTCAAATAAATAAATAAAATCTTTAAAAAAAAAAAATTGCTTTAGTTAGATTTTATTTCCCCACCCCCATCAGTGAGGTTATTCCATACATTTGTAATACATTTAGAATTTTTTATCATATTCTGTGTTTCATCCTGGATCCCCTGACTTCCTTTTTTTTTTTTTAATTTTAATTTTAATTTTTTAAATTTTTTAAAAAATTTTATTATGTTATGTTAGTCACCATACAATTAGTTAGTCATCATTAGTTTTTGATGTGGTGATCCACAATCCATTGTTTTCATATAACACCCAGTGCTCCATGCAGTATGTGCCCTCCTTAATACCCATCATCGGGCTAACTAATCTGCCCTCTCCCCTCCCCTCTAAAACCCTGTTTGTTTCTCAGAGTCCATAGTCTCTCATGGTTCATCTCTCCCTCTGATTCCCACCCCTCTTCATTTTTCCCTTCCTTCTCCTAATGTCCTCCATGCTATTCCTTATATTCCACAAATAAGTGAAACCATATGATAATTGACTTTCTCTGCTTGACTTATTTCACTTAGCATAATCTCCTTCAATCCCATCCATGTTGATGTATAAGTTGAGTATAAGAAAGGATGAATACTTTCTGATGGCTGAGTAATATTCCATTGTATATATGGACCATATCTTCTTTATCC
>NC_138373.1:145168989-145187437 GCF_054177405.1 Leptonychotes weddellii | reverse complement strand
CAGAAGCTTTTTATCTTGATGAAGTCCCAAAAGTTCATTTTTGCTTTTGTTTCACTAGCTTTTGGAGATGTATCTTGAAAGAAGTTGCTGTGGCGGATGTCAAAGAGGTTACTGCCTACGTTCTCCTCTAGGATTTTGATGGATTCCTGTCTCACATTGAGGTCTTTCATCCATTTTGAGTTTATCTTTGTGTATGGTGTTAGAGAATGGTCGAGTCTCATTCTTCTGCATGTGGCTGTCCAATTTTCCCAGCACCATTTATTGAAGAGACTGTCTTTTTTCCATTGCATGTTTTTGCCTGCTTTGTCAAAGATTATTTGACCATAGAGTTGAGGGTCCATATCTGGGTTCTCTATTCTGTTCCATTGGTCTATTTGTCTGTTTTTGTGCCAGTACCATGCTGTCTTGATGATCACAGCCCTGACTTTCTGATTTAAAAAAAAATTTGTATACGTTAAGATTTACTCTTTGTGCTATGAAGTGCCATATGTTTTGACAAATATATAGGGCCATGTTATTATAATCACAGTATCATAAGTAGATTCTAAAAAAGTACCCTGTTCTTTCCACTTATTTAACCCTTCTCCACACCCTGGCAATCACTTCTGTTTAGTGCCTTGATAGTTTTACCTTTTCCAGAATGTTATATAAATGGAATCATGCAGTTTATAGTCATTCAGATTGGCTTCTTTCACTTAGCAATATGCATTTCAGATTCATTGATGTCTTTGTATGACTTGACAGCTCATTCCTTTTAATTGCCCAATAATATTCCACTATATATATGGAATACAGTTTGTTTATCCATTTACCTATTGAAGGACATTTTAGTTGCTTCCAGTTTTTGATTATGCTTAAAGCTGCTATAAACAATTGCGTGAAGATCTTTGGGTAGATGTAAGTTTCCCAACTGGTTTGCTACCAAAAACCTGGGAGTATGATTACAGGATCATATGGTAAAACTATGTTTAGTTTTGTAAGAAACTTCCAAGCCGTCTTCTAAAATGGCTGTACCATTTTTAATTTCCACCAGCAGTGAAAGAGAATTCCTGTTGCTCTATATCTTTGCCAGCAGTTAATATGGTAGTTTTAAAAAAGAAAATTAGCCATTCTGATAGGTGCGTAGTGGTATCTCCTTGTTGTTTTTGTGCATGAATTTTTGATTTATGTAAAGGACATTATATGCTGTGTCTCCGTTTGTTTCTTTCTTTTTTTTTTTTTTACTAAACATCATGTTTTTAAAATAACTCATATTGGGGTGCCTGGGTGGCTCAGTTGTTAAGCGTCTGCCTTCGGCTCAGGTCATGATCCCAGGGTCCTGGGATCGAGCCCGCATTGGGCTCTCTGCTCAGTGGGAGGCCTGCTTCTCCCTCTCCCACTTTCCTTGCTTGTGTTCCCTCTCTTGCTGTGTCTCTCTCTGTCAGATAAATAAATAAAATCTTTAAAAAAACCCCTCATATTGCTGTGTGCATACTGAATCCACTGCTTCTTATTGTGTAATATTCCAACTCCTAAGGGTGGTGGTGGGGGATTAAACTCCCTTCACCTTCAGCACCACCCCTCTATGTTATGTGAAATTATCCTTGTAATCTAAGTATAACCGAGGTAGTTTTTATGCAAATGTGGCTTCAAGGCAAGTTTCCCAAACTTCTATGCTAAAAAGATGGTGATGGTGGTGATAGTCTGGGTGTGTGTGGGTAAATGTCTTGATAAAATGTGAGATGTATTTGCCTTATTTACTACCACTCCCTTCTCCCATGACATGGATTAATCACTTATGGGATTAAAAAATATATATATGTTGCAATGATTCTGAATTCTGTAGGTGGCCACTACAAACTGGTGAAGCTAACTTGGGGAAAGAAACGTATACGCTATTTCTAGACCAGAAGATATCTAAAGTCTTACCAAACTCCAAACATTCTCTGTTCTGTGGGTAACCTAACCTGGCTGAAAAATTGGGTTCATGTAGGAGAGTGGCAGTAGACAAGAAAGGAAAATGTAAGAGGGAGGCAATTTATACGTGTTAAATAGCTGCCATTTATACAGTGGCTACTATGTATCAGCCCTGGTGCCATATGTTTTCCATATATTCTTATAGGATGCACACAAAGTCTGACATCAACACTTATTTCCATTTTCAGATGAAGTATCTAAGGCCCAAAGAGGAAAAGTCACTTTCCCAAGAAGACTCAGGTAACAAATGACATCCTGAGTTTAGAACTGAGGTCTAAATTCATAATATTCTCACTATATCTTGGATCCTCTCACATGGATCTTCAGAAATGGCCAAGGAGTTAGGGCTGTATAGAGTAGACACACTATGTTGCTGGTGGTTTTTGAATAGGAAATATCAGGAGAGGTATGCCTCATGAGTGTTCAATAACAAGGTAGGTTGGGTGATTAAGTCTATTGCAAAGTCTGAGCATGAGATGAAGTCTGCATGTGGGTAAGAATGGGACTGAAGAGGAAACAACTGGCACTTCCAAATGTTGAGTCAAAATGTCCTCCAAGTAAGATTTGGAGCACAGTGAAAGAGACATCTTCCAGAGGAACAGAGTAGAGATTGTTCCTGAAGGGTTTGAACAGCACAAGCCTGAGGCAGAAAACATATACTATTGGAAAATGAATGCCTTTCTTTTGGAACTAATGCTGGTGTTAATTTATTCCCTCTTATAATTTACCTACCAGTTGAAGGGAAATTGTACTTTATGATGATTGGAGGGGCACCTGGCTGGCTCGGTTGGTAGAGCATGCAACTCTAAATCTCAGGGTCATGAATTCCAGCTCCATGTTGGGCGTGGAGCCTAGTTAAAAAAAAAAAAAAGGAATCTAATGATGGTTGGAGTTTTTCTGTTGATCCAATGGTAGAATCATATAGTCAATCAGATAGAAGGAACAAAGCTTACAGTGTGCTGTTGATTGTATTGTACCTAGCTTTGAATCACTGAAGTACATAACTCTAACATTAACTGAACACATTTGAAGCATTTGTTTTCTGCTCTTTATCTTCTGGAATGCTAAATAAATAATAGGGACTCATTTTCAGTGTTGAATGTAACTTAAGTTTTTACCTTGTGGTCTTGGCCTGGGCTGTTTAAATTGGACCAATTTCATTATTGACTTTCTTTCCCTCACTATACATTGTTCCATTAATTTCTCCAAAGTCATTTTTCTTGAAGTCCTGCCTTTTAACTTTGTTGGGGTGAGGAAGGGTGAATGAGTTGCTGACATATCAAATGCTGACTGCTCCTAAGCTGTTTGAATTTGTGGTTTGACCAGTCTGTTAGCAACTTTATTCTTTTATTACCAGATCAATATTTTCTTCATTTTTTTCCTCCTAGGATGTAAGTATTGCAATGGTGCTTTGGATCTCTAGATATGTCCAAAGCCTATATGAAATTGTACTAAGGAACCATGTATACATTTATATATGCATTCACTCCATAAATATTTTGAACAATGAACTGTGTAGCATTGTTATTCTGCAAAATACCAACCCCATGAGGTGTTCTTAAAAAAAAAGGAAAAAAGGATTCCCTGGTCAAATACATTTGAGACACCTGTCTTAGAGGATCAAAAACACACCTGAAACTATTATAAGAGTTGATCAGTCTCATAGTAATTAGTTTAATTTCTTGTTGCTGTCTATCCATCTTGCCCTTAGAGACACTGTGTTATATTAGCTATCTCTGTATATCCTTGAATGTCAGGCCTCCCTGGCTGCCATTCCAACTTTGCTGATCATTTCTGTAGTTCTGTTTACATGGTTTCTGAAGTTAAGCACCATCTCCTGACCTCTTCCACCCCATTGCTGCTGGGAAACTCATACCATCAGTTCACCCTACAGAGAATAGGCATTGCTGAGCTTCTGAATAATGCTAGTGCCCTCCTGACCAACATGTTCCTAATCACCTTGGTAAACAGAATGTTCTCTGCACCCTCCTAAGGAACAGGGACAGCCAAAATAGTCTCTGGTTTTCTTCAGTAGACCCACTCTGAAATGCCCACTTTCTTGGGCTTTTTGGTCTTTTCCTCTGTGATCTGCCCAGTAGATCTGGTATCCACTTCATTTACTATTGACAGTTATTTCATCCAAGTTTCCAGTATCCATCTCAGCAGTCCATATCAGACTGGTGCTCAGGTCAGTATTTTAACAACAGTCAGTGTATTCCAACAATTGTTGGGGATCTGTATTACAGAGACTACCCTAATACTATTAAACTCTCCCTTATCCAATGTTATATGTTGTTCTTGATCTAATACCTTCATGATCCATTTCTGACACACTCTCTCAATTCCTACTGGTGCATTTATCTATATCTGTTGTTCAGTTCATGTAGAGTTTTTTTTATCTGCTTTAGCAGGCCAAGGACTTCCTCAGTCAGGTTAAGCTGAGATTTACCTCTAATTATGGGACTGGTGTCCAGGAGGGGAAACAGAATCAGATCCTGAGAAGGGCAAGCATTGTCTAATACATCTGTCTCGTTTGAGGCTTTTGTGCAATCTTCAAGTAAGACTGGGTGGGGATATGAGGGTTTGTCTTCTAACAAGGGCGTGGGAGTGGCTCAGTTCTGCAGGCCCAGAGTGTTCAAGGAAAACTGTTAGTTCAAGATTCTTAAGTACATCTATCCAGGTATCGTCATCTCAAGCCTCTGGATCCCACTTCTTCATCAGAGCCCAACTTTGGTATTAGAAAACTTCATTAGAACTAGAATTCAACCTTCGTTGAAGTTCTACTACTCATCCAATTAGGTTTGAGCCTAGTTTTGGCTCAGTCGGCTCTCTGCTACAGGATAAGAGAGGGTCTTTAAACATTGTCAAGGAGCCCACTGAATTTCACACTTTCTTTGAATTTATGAGCAATCAATCTGAATCTATGATGTTCTCTTTCTTTAGTGTATTAAGGGCACTCACCAACAACTACCAATTTCACTATCTTTATAATTATTTCCCCTCCTACTTTCCCTTGTGCAGATATATTGCACCAGCCAGTGCATCTCCTCAAACTTGTATTCTATCCAAGTTCGGGGGAAAGCATTTACTGTGCTACAGCATGCCAAGGGCCATCAATCCCCAATGACCAGTAGAGGTGGGGGACCTCATTGTTGGCTGCAATGAGGTAGGTGATCCAACTCCAGCATCCTTAGAGGTAGTTTCCTGGGATAACTCTAAGTAATAACTCTTTTATGTTTGGCTTATTAGAAGCAGGGTCTAAGATGGGGATTATTTTGCAAGTGACATATTAAGGGAGCTCTCAGGAGAAATCTGTAAGGAAGTGAGAGAAGAAGCTTTGCAAAGATATGGGTTCAGCTGAAGTCTAGCCTCAACTACATCCCATAGGGAGCTATAGAGCATGAATGATGCTACAAAGTTGTCTCATCTTGAAGCAAGTGGGATGAGCTTTTTATACCAGTATTAGACAGTTGTCACCGTAAAGTGACCCTGTGGGAAGGAGGGCAAAATCTCTCTGAAATCCCTAGGCAAGAAGCTTCCCATAGGCTAAGGACAATCTTCCTTTGTAAAGGGCATAGCTATGAGTTGTTAGTAGCTAACAGTCAGGTCATTGAGGGGATAGATGCAAATATGATCATACTCTAAAAGAAATGAAGGCTGCAGAAGTGCTCACATCATCTTAAGCCTGCTCCTTGATTTCCTTCAGGACAGAAGGGGCTATTCTAAATTGCAGCAGGTATATTGAAAACAGTGCCCACATTCCTTTCATTTTCCTCAAAAATTTGAGTACCTACTAAGTGCCAGATAATGGACAAAAATCCCTACACTAGTGACAAAGACAGGCAATAATTATGACACATGGTAATGAATGCTATGGTAAAAAGCAGAAAGACAAATTAGGAGGTTAATGAAATAATCCAGAGGAGAGATGATGGTGGTTTGGATCAGGACACTGGTAGTGGATACAGTAATAAATATTTGGGTTCTGGATATATTTTGAAAGTGGAGCCGACAGGATTTACTGATGGGTTGAAAGGCGTAAAAGAGAGGAGTCAAGGGTGACAACCTAGGTTTGCAGCCTAAGCAGTGGAAGGATGTTGCCAAATAATGAGATGGAGAATGCTGTGGGAAGAGCAGGTTTGAGAATGGGAGGAAGATCAGAAGTTCAGCTAAGAGGTGCACAAGTACAGAAGTTGAGTAGCCCATAGGATGTATGAATCTGAAGTTCAAGAGAGACCTGAAAAGGATATATAATTTGGGGAGTCTTCAATTTATAGATGGTTTTGAAAGCTATAACCCTGTATGAGATCACCAAGGGAGAGGTGTACATGGAGAAAAGAAGAGGTACAATGACTGAGCTCTGGGGGATGAAGAAGAACCAGCACAAGAGACTAAGAAGGAGCAGCCAATGAAATAAAATCAAAACTGGGTGTGTGTATTGTCCTGGAGGCCACAGGAAGACACTGTTTCAAGAATGAGGTCATGATCACCTGCACGTCAAGTAAGATAAAGACTGAGAATTAGCCACTGAGTTTAACAACATGGAGGTGACTGATAACTTTGATTGATCCAAGTTTTGACTTCTAAACTGGTAAATTATTTCAGATATCTCCCAACTTTACTTTGAAAATGGCCCGAAGTTTCCAAAAGAGTGGCAAAGTTTAGCGTTTTGATTCTCAGTCAGATTGCGGTAAACTCAAGGGTGGGGCTTTTATCTTATTTATCTCTAATACAATGCTTGGTACATAGTAGATATTCAGAAAATATTTGACATATAAATGAAATGGAAGTGATGCTTAGCATGCAAGTCTCCTCCTTCTCCTCCTTTGTTTCCTTATTTTTCGCTGGGTACTGTCTTCTGCTTTTTAAATTTCTTCCTCGAAAGATGAAAGATTCAATCTTTCATGGATCCCCATTTTTGATAAAATGAACTAATGGAAGAAGAAAAACGTACAACAATAATAACAATTATGCTCTGAGGGCTTATTGCATACCTGTCACTAGACCAAGTATTTCACAAATGTAATCTCCACAATAACATTGTAAGGCAGACAGTATTCTTCCAATTTTACCATCTTATAGGTTAAAAAATTGAGAGTCATGGCAGTTAAGCAATTTGCCAGGGTCTTTGGAGTAGTGCTTGCTATGTGTTCACCAAAGTTCATTTTATTTTATTTTATTTTATTTTATTTTGTGGAGGAGTATGATACTTATTTTATTTAATTGTATTTATTTAATTGTGTTAGTCATCATACATCATTAGTTTTTTTATTTTTTATTTTTATTTTTTCTTTTATTATGTGATGTTAGTCACCATACAGTACATCATTAGTTTTTGATGTAGTGTTCCATGATTCATTGTTTGTGTATAACACCCAGTGCTCCATGCAATACATGCCCTCCTTAATACCCATCACTGGGCTAACCATACCCCAAACCCCTCCCCTCTAAAACCCTCAGTTTGTTTCCCGGAGTCCATAGTCTCTCATGGTTCGTCTCCCCTTCTGATTTCTCCCCCTTCATTTTTTCCTTCCTTCTCCTAATGTCCTCCATGCTATTCCTTATGTTCCACAAATAAGTGAAACCATATGATAATTGACTTTCTCTGACTTATTTCACTTAGCATAATCTCCTCCAGTTCCATCCATCATTAGTTTTTGTTGTAGTGTTCCATGATTCATTGTTTGCGTATAACACCCAGTGCAAAGTTAATTTTATTTTCCTTCTGGGCACACAGCTTGATACGTTTCCCAGTCTCCTCTGCTGTTAGGTATGGCCATGTGACTGAGTCCACAATGCAATGTGGGCACAATGGTATGTACCCATAACAACCTTACATACATAATCTTCTCTTTTTTTCTGTATACAGGAGCTAAATAGAGCAAACATTGAAACCTGGTGGAGCCACAAGTTGGAAGGAAACAGGGTCCCTGAATGACTGTATGGAGCTGTCTGCCAAGTAGGAACATGGACATTTGTAGGTGTAAGAAGTAAATTTATTTTGTTAGGCCATAAGATTTGGGAATTTGTTACTACAGTTAGTATTACTTACCTTAAATGGTTATACAGCTTGCAAGTCTGAAAGCTTGTTTTATGGAACAGCAAAACTGGAGGCCACTGGACTAGGGGATACCAGGCATGAAATGTAGACACAAATCAAAGAGAAGGGATTTAAGTGACTGTTCATACAACACATGCTATATGCTGAGATGTCCCTCTCTCTTCCCCATTTTGACCAAAGAAAGCTGTCAAGATCTTTCCCCTCCAAGCCAGAGATGAGTACAGTATTCTCTGGGGTCTCTAACCTCCAGCCAAGGAAAAAGACTAAAAGGTACTGACCAAGGGGGTTTCCTAACACACAGTCTGGTAAAGTCAATGCTGACAAGCTCTGCTGCTCATCTGAGAGCTTCGCATCAGTCCTTTGGTTTCCCATTGTCATTCATAACAAGCAAGCAGGATTACCAGACATGAGGAGAGGCACTAATGTGAAATACAGAGACCAAATAAATAAACAGAGGAAATACAACACAGAGGGAACACAGACGTGAGGAAATGTCAAAACATCTTTCATTAATGTTCTTAAGAGAGATAAGATAGTCCATGAATGAAATGAGAAAAAGATGCTCTAAAATAAAGAAAGAGAAGAAAACAAGTTTTTGGTAATTAAAAACATGAGGACAGAAATAAAAATTTTTATAGAAGAATTGGAAGATAAATTTGAAGAAATATCACAAAAAGTTGAGCAAAAGGACAAAGAAATAAAAATAGAAATGAAATTGTGGCAATATTAGAGGACTGGTCCTAAAGAAATTCCAGAAAAAGAGATCTGAGAAAGCCGAAGAGAAGGCTGGAAACAATCCATGAAATGATTTAATAAAATTTTCCAACACTAACAGACATGGGTTGACCGATCAAAAGAGCTGTCACCTGGTGCATGGGGGCTGAACGGGGTAAAAATGATCTGCATAAAGGCTTATCATGAAATTTCTGAATATTGGAGACAAAAAAAAGATTCTGTGAGTTTCTGGAAAGAAAAAAAAAAACAGATTACATACAAAGGTTCAGGTATCAGAACAGCTTCAGATTTTTTAACAGGAATATCTCCAAAAATTCTAAAGGCAAATATTATCCAATTAAAATTTATATATTTAGCCAAATAATTAATTATAACTGAGGGTTGAATAGTGATATTTTCTTATATTTAGGGCCTCAAAATGCTCTCAAAAAATCCACTGGAGGACGGACTTCAATAAAATGAAAGAATAAATCAAGAATGAGGGAGACATGGAAATAGCACATAGCAGAGCCCAAAGAGGAGGGGGTGAGGGGAATTCCCAGGAGCATGGTGAAGAGATATCCCAGGATAGAGGCTGTGTCCATACATGATGGGCAACCCTCCAGATCTGAGCAAAGACAGACCCACTGAGTGTTGTCAATACCAAGTTCTGAGTAACCTGAGCGTAGAATGCTCGGAGAGTCTGGTCTGGACTCTGAACTAGACCTGGTTTCTCTTGAGCACATGCTGAGGAAGTTCTTGCTCTCTGCTTCATGCCCTGCTGCTTCGATTAGCTGAGAATACTCATTTATGTAAGGAAAGTTCTGCTTTGATCTGACCTTGAGAGCTGGACTTAGCGCATGTAAATTCAGAGCAGCCCACTCACCCTATGTTCCTTCTGTACTTCTGGTTCTTGACCCACATTACCGCCTTATCAGACAAGTTCCAGTGTTCTTGAAGTGAGCTCTATGTTTTTGAGGACTTGCTTGTGACCTTACCCAGTGACTTCCCCAGAACGGGCTCTTGTGAAACCTCAGGGAAGCTGAAGCCAGACCATGACCTAGAGACTCAGCTCAGCCTGTTTTCTCATGTGGGTCTCTGTCTAGGAGAGACACGTGTAGCTTTGTGGTGCTGCTATCTCGTTTTCCAAAATGAAACCTATTATTTGGATCTTCATGAATAAGTGGAGATCCACAAGTAAAAACTGGGGAATGATTAACACAGAAGGTGGGATGGTAGTTACTTCCAGGTGGGAGTGAAGGGGTAAAGGCAGAGGCATGTGACTGGGAAGGCACACAATGGGTACCTAAGGGACCAATAATGTTCTTGTTATTAATTGAATAGTAGTACAAGAGTACTTGTGTAATTATGAAATGATCCATTTCATAATTTTGAAAAATGAACAGTCGAGCCAAGAAATAGTCCAGGGTCGGGCACCTGGGTGGCTCAGTTGGTTAAGCGACTGCCTTCGGCTCAGGTCATGATCCTGGAGTCCCAGGATCGAGTCCCGCATCGGGCTCCCTGCTCGGCAGGGAGTCTGCTTCTCCCTCTGACCCTCCTCCCTCTCATGCTCTCTGTCTCTCATTCTCTCTCTCAAATAAATAAATAAAATCTTTAAAAAAAAAAAAAAAAAAGAAATAGTCCAGGGTCCTTCCAAAAATGATAGACTCCGATTTTGTCAGGCTGTGATTGGAATTGGATGCAAAGAACGAATCTGATGGGATGATTCACTGCAGTTTATGAGATCACTCTGGTGGGGAGAGCACTGATTTGGTATGAAGATTTGCAGGTCTTAGAGACAAGGGTGGTGAACTGCTGATGGACAGTAGGGGTCAGAGAAAACTCTGTAAGGTAGGTTGATCAGGAAATGCTTTCATCCTTGCATTTCTTCCCCTCAGCTGGTTTATTCTCAGCAGTGTCCAGAAAGATTCTTTAGTAACTTAAGTCAGATGGTTTCACTTCTCTGCTCAAAACTCTCCATAGAGTTCCCATGTCTTACAGGGTAGCATCTGGAAGGTTAATGTATTACCTGGCCCCATTCCACCTCTGTGACCTTTTTCCAACTATCCACATCCACCATCCACCATTCACAATGCTTCAACTCCTCTAATCTGCTACTCTTTCTCAAAGGGACTAGGGACACCTCCAACCTCAGGGCTTTTGCACTTGCCAGCTTCCTCGGCCTGAGGATCACAACTTACTGATATTCCTAGGGCTTGCATCCTCATTTCCTTCAGGTTCCTGCTGAAATGCCACTTTGTGGGGCCTTTTCTGATGATTCTTTGTGAAATTTCAACTCCTTCTTCCATCTTTAACATTCCCTTCCCTTTGTGTTTTTCTCATTTCATATATTTATTTGTTCATTCTTTACTGCCTTTTCCCTCCCCATCTTTCCCTCCTGACTAGAATATAGCCTCCATAGGGGCAGGATTTTTATCTGCTTTGCTCAGTGGAATAGTCCTGATATGCAGAGAGTGTCAAAGCAACACCTAAGTTTTCCTTTTGTTCTGCCTGGTCCTAGGACTCCATTTTTCAGATCTGTAGTATTTCCTTGCATAAGGAGTAATTGATGGTATGGTTAAACAGTGGATGTTGATAAAGCATATTCACCCTGAGGAACACAAAGAGTGCCAGTCAAATGCCAAAGCTTATTACTACCATTAGCAAAACACAAGGACCTCTGATAGGCCTGGGAGTAGTCCAACCTTCCAGACTCCAATGGCACCTTCTAGACTGCCTGAGCTGCCCCACTGGCATGCTCTGAGCCCTCAAAATTTAGCCAATTACTTGACATGCATGTTCTTATTGCTTTATAATGCTTTCATCGAATTACGACTTACAACAGATCAGGACAAGCCTAAGTAAAAACAGAGAATTGCTCTTTTGGTGGAGTGTGTCCAAACTGACAGCAGAGCAAGCACCAAAGACTACTCAGGGCTTAATGGGAATTATTCCTCCTATTTCATTTGGAAGGCTTTGTTGATCCCAAATAAGAAAAATTCAGACTCCTTCATGCCCAGAAACTGGATTTGCCTGAATGCCCCACTAGGAATGGAGAAGCTGGGATGAGTTTTTAAAAGGAAAAGTAAAAAAAAAAAAAAAAAATAGTGAAAACTTTCTAAGTAGGCAAAGGGAAAATTTGTGACCTACAAAACTCTTTGAATGGACCAGTGGATTTGCTTTATACACAGCAGAGACTTTAGTTATGAAGGAGGGGGGAATATACCCACAAAACTTCCTCACCTTAAAGTTAGTCATGCTGAGTGATGATTTATTACTTTAGAAATAAAAGGTCTGGGGGCACCTGGGTGGCTTAGTCAGTTAAGTGTCTGGCTCTTGATTGTGGCTCAGGTCATAATCTCAGGGTCATGGGTTCGAGCCCCGTGTTGGGCTCTGTGTTGGGTGTGGAACCTGCTTAAGATTCTCTCTCTCTTTCTGTCCTTCCCCCCTCCCCTCAAAAAGAAAAGAAATAAAATGCCTGGACAGACGCATTTTGGTTTCTTGGCAATAAAGCAAGGCTGACCATCTTTGGTAAAGGAAACGATTGGACTCTTATCACAGTCCTTACATTGTATAATATTTTATATTTTACAAAGCATGCATACTCCATTGGTTTACCTTCTCAATAGTTCTGGAAAAGGGACGGGACAAGAAATATGGTCCCCATTTTGCCATTGAAGAAACAAGGACTCAAAGAAATAGTTTTGTCCAACATCCTTTGTGCAGCGCTGCCCAAATTTCTGTGATATTCTGGAATATTCTATAGTTACCTTGTCTCATATGGTAGTCACTAGCCACAGGGGCTATTGAGCACCTGAGATGTGGCTAGTATAATGGAGGAACTGAATTTTTAATTTTTTAAACATTTTAACTAAATAGCCATTTGTGGCTAGTAGCTACCGTATTAGTTAGCAAGGAGACGCAGCAGAGACTCTAATCAAGAATGGCTGATTCCATGCCCATTGTTTCCTAGTCTGGGCAAGTTGTAATTAATTATGTAACAGGAAGTGAAATTTGCTAAGAATATCAAAGCTTTAGGAAAGAGTAAAGCGAAATTGGTCCCAGAGGCCCTTAGTCCAGCATACCTGGGTTCAATCCCTCGGGCATTTTCATGCAGGCAACTGCCTGCAGCTTGGCTTTTCCAGTAAAGCACAGGATGAAATCTGGTTGCCATTATGCCTGCTATATGATCTTTTTGTGGCCTCCATCTCCTTAGAACAAGAAAAAAGGCCTGAGCCTCCCAACATATGCTAGAATGATAAGCACCTATTTAATCTCTGTCACTGCAAAGAGAACAGAATATCTCCTTTGAAGTGAGGAAAGTTGTTTTGTGAATTTAGGCCAATTCCCTTGGGCTGAGGTGGGAGTGAGGGAGGTAGAGAGTTAGGCCAGGCCTAATGCTTCCCAGCAAACTCCCAGATCTGAGGCTATATTCTGTGCTACAGAAGGACGAAGGAAGGCGGGGGGGCATTGGCACTTAGTGGGAGCAAGTTGTTCATTTGTTTCTACATCAGCCTTGTGGGTTTGGAACTATTATAAAGCAGAGTTTCTCAACCTCAGCACTATTGATATTTTGGGCCAAATAGTTTTCTGCTGTGGGGGACTGTCCTGTGCATTGCAGGATGTTCATGCCCCAGCTGTGACAACCAAAAAAATGTCTGCAGATATTGCCAAATAAATTCTGGATGCATCCAGGTTGAGAACCACTGTCGAAGAGTCACCTTACATGAATCTATCCAATATCACACAGTCAGTATTTGGCTTGGAGTATTTTTAAGCTCAGATTCTACCTCCCACCCCCAAAGCCCGTTATTTTTATGTCATACCAATTTTAACTCTTGGTGGAGTTTGGGAAAAGGCATTAAAGAAATTAAAACCAGAAAGAGAATAAGAGCCTTTAATATCCTTCCCTAATCCAATAATCATGTATCCCTAGTGTTTCAAATAGAGCCTGATATAGAGAGTGCATTCAATAAATATTTTCTAGACTATGTGCTTGAGTGAATGAAGCTCCAAGATATTATGTCTTCCGTTTTGGGACATTGGATGGGTTAGGGCCAGGCATTATGTTCTAAAGGATCAGAAAGTAGAAATAGAAAGGCTTAAAAGAATTTGAGGTGGGGAAGTTCCATGAGGTGAATCCAAATTAAGAATCTTTGGAAGATATTCTCAAATCAGGATCCCAGAGATGAGCCACAAAGACAAAACTTAAGTGGTAGGCATCCTAGTGGTTAAGAGCGTGAATGTGAAATCAGACAGATCTGATTTGGATTCTGGCTTTTTTGACTGCTTGGCATGTGACCATTACTCTTTTTCTAATCATAAAGAAAAGAAAGATCCACAGGTGGAGGATCAGAAGAGAATAGGGCGGAGCTGGAGCAAGTGAGGAAGAGAAGAGGAGGTCCAGGATAGCTGCCCTATGAGACTGCCGGGGCAGGCAGGGCAAGTGTGCTAGGCTGCTGAAAGATGCACAGTCTCAAGGAGTAACGTTCATCTGGCTGTCTCAGGACAGGTTCCCCAGAAGTAGATACTGAGATAGCAATTTATACACAAGTAACTTATTAAGGATATGCTCCCAGGAGAAAATAGAAAAGAAACAAAGAAAGAAGGTTGGAGAAGAGAAAGTTGATGAAGGGTACAATTTTAGGCACAGTTCCAGGCTCAGCCTACTCCTGCAGGGACCTCTGGAGTGTAAATTACATCTTGAGAGTTCCTCCTGCCTCAAGACCAGGGAGCTGGGCTTTCCTACTCCAACCAGTGGCCATTGGCTCTAGAATGCCTTGAGAGCTTCTGGCTCTCTGCACATTCAGGCAATTTGGCTCACTGACTCAGGAGTATTTCTCTAAAGAAAGGTGTAAGTAAAAGCAGAAGTAAAGCGTACAGAAACTGGGGATTAATGTACAAAACCAGTATAGAACAGATGTAAATGAATCTGGGCATAGCCTTGAAAGTGTCCACTCCAGGTGTTGAGGGCTAAATTGAGTTGCTCCTTGATCAAAATGATGAGTAGCCTTATAAATGATTGTAAAGCTGTTGAGAACAAGAGAATTGGATAAATGAGGGCTGATTGGGAAGGCAGGATTGAGGTACAAAGCTTTGGAGATGGCCAACCCTAGGTCCTGAATCCTCTTAAGGTATTTCTGATCTGTTCCAGCTTCAGGCTATCATAGTCACGCACTCCGGGGCTCTTGGCTCTTTTTTATGGATTCAGGACAACTGCCTTTCTGGGCGCAGGGCATGGTCATGCCAGGCTGGCTGCACAGAGATAGAGGGTTAATTGATATAACAACTTCCATTGACACAGTGAGAATGATGAGAATAACAAAAATAACTAAAATTTTTTGGAGCACTTCCTATATACCAGGCAATGGGCTAAGGGTTTGGTTGGCATCAACTCTATCCTTCATTCTGAGTCTGCAAGGCAGTTACTATTACCACCACCGTAATCTCTAGATTAGAAATTGAGGCTGGGAGAGGCTCTTCTGCTGGTTATGTAGCTCTTGAAAGATGGAGTCAGAAGACAAATTCAACTCTGAATCCAAAGCTCCTTTTCTTAACTCCCAAGAGACAAACATCTCCCAGTCCTCACTAAGCATTTATTGAGACTCTTGATACTCTCCTGGTTCTTGGAGGGTTTGTGATCCAGGGGAGGGAGGGGATAAGTAAGCTCTGATTACATGAAAGCCAACAAGAAGGGTCCAGACACATATCATCAGTCCAGTGTAATGGTGTTAGATACCTAGAAGCTTTTAGGTTGTGTCTTATCAGCAACCCGCAGCAGGAAAGCCAAATGCCTCAGCAGTGATGCGATGGGGGACAGAGAGGTGGGGTGGGTTGGAAGCAGAGGAGGACTGGGGACAGCAACCTGGGCTGGCAGGGAATTTGACTACAAATTCCTCTTCTTCTTGGGAGACAAAGAACATTTGGCCTAGGATAAAAGGAACCCTGGAGCTGCTGCATGGGAAAGGCAGCCTTCCATGGTCCTGATTGCCCCCTACCCCTTGCCTTTGCAGCCAGAGCATGGACAGTCCCCCACCCTTGACCTTAGTCGGTGTTGGGTGCAGGCTAAACAGAGAGTGTCTGAATTCATCTAGAAGTGGCTGAGGTGTCCAGGGGAGATCACTCAGTTTAGAATCTGGTAACTTGGGCTGACATGTCACTTGCCAGCAGAGTGTTCTTGGGAAAGTCACTTAACCTTTCTGATCCTCCGCTTTCACATCTTCAGTAATAGGGTACTAACATTTATGCAGTACTTACTAAGTCCCAAGCATTATTCCAAAAGCTCTGCCTACTGTACTTAACTCAATCCTTAAACAATCCTATAAAACAGGTATTATTATCATCATTTTATAAATGAATAAATTGAGCTCCAAGGAGTTTAAACAGAAGGAGACCACTTGTCCTGGACTGCCTGACACTGTCCCAACTTACACTTATTATCCCAGCTTCTCATTGGGCTTAAACTTCTATCAACTTCCATGCTCAAAAGTTTGGATATTAAATTATATATGATCACTTAGATTACATAACTTGCCCAAAATCATAGCACTGGTAAGTGGTAGAGGAGATATCTGCACCTGGGGAGTCAGATTCCAGGGCCCATACTCTTAATCACCAAACTAATACTGGCCACGTCCGTTCCAAAGGGTTATAGTTTTCCTCCCTCTCTCCCTTCCTTCACTCCTTCTTTTTCTTTCCCTCCTTCCCTGCCTGTCTCTTTCCCTCCCTCTTTCTTTCCACATTTATTGGGCACCTACCACAGTGCCTGGCATTAAGGATACAGGATGGTCTGTGTCCTCAGCGAGTTTACAGTCTGTGGGAAGGCATGAAATCAGAAATCAGAAAACAGTCCTTGCAACTCAAAGTGAAAAGTGCAATGCGACCAAGAAAATACTAGGTGCTGCAGGAACACAAGACAGGAGACCCTAACTGTGCGTGAGAGGCTTCAAGCAAAGTTGAAACATGAGGTGACTTTTAAGCTATGTCTTAAGGATGTGTGGAATTGTCTAGACACTTGCCAGAGCTGTTAAGGAAGGGGTGAGGTGCAGGACAATGCGAGCAGTGGGAACCATTTGCTCCTGCACAGACCTAGTGTATCGGTCAGGGATGTATTCAGCCACAAATAGTAGAACATCCAACTAAAAGTGGTTTCAGGCTCAGGCACTGGTTTCCTTGTCTAATAAGAAGCATTGAGGTGGGCAAATCTTCACTGTTCAATCTCCCATCAAGGACCCAGGTTCTTTCCATCTTTTTGCTCTGCTGTCCATCCTTAAATAGGCCGGCTTTCTCCTTGTGTTTGACATCTAATGGTTCCAGGGTGGCTTTTGGAGTGGGACAGACTTGCCCTCAAGCCTGGCCCAGCCACTTCTCTCTGGAATCTTGCACAATTCACTTGACCTGTCAGTTTCCTCATCAGCTGAATAAGGCACAGTGCCAGCTGGGCATCCTGGACAGAGGACATGATGCAAGCTACTGCACAAAGTAGAAAACAAAAGAGAAAATGGATTTGCTCTCCTCTTCAATCCATTTGTTGTTGTTCATGCATTTGTGTTGTTTTGGGTAGAGGGTAGGGGCTAGGGTAAAAAAAGAGAGGAACCCACATTTTAGGCTACTTTTAGGAATTAAATTTATAATCATAGTAGCCAAATTCATAAGAAACCACCCATCCTTTATAGGTAAGTATAGCTTATATAATTAGTAGACGGCAGGCCAAGCCAGCCACAACTGCTGACCCATTGCAAAGCCTGCCATGCAGTCAGCAGCTCAGAAACTAGGGCACACAGGAAGCACTGGAGAAGGCCAGTGGGCATCTGGGCTTTTACCTTGTGCAGTTGGCAAAGGCAGTCTCAGCATTCTGAAGATTCAAATCCAAGTTTGTTGGATTTTTGTCCAAAGCCAGAACTTGAGATCAGCTACAGTTATATTGGAGACCTTAACTGTTCCATTAGGGAAGGGTTGCCATTATTTAAGCCCCAGAGGCTGTCAGGATGAATTATGGCCTTGCAAGAGGAGTGGATGCATCCTGCTCTCAGGGGAGACAGAGGGAGATAGAATCAGTTTCCAATGAGCTTTGTGTAGCTTCCTTGGATATGTCCTATTTTCCCTGACTTAGAAGGGATTTACTTTTTCTTAAAATGTTTTTGTTTGTGAAGTATATAAAAAGCAAGATGACTTTATTATTGGTTCAGTTATGATGGTGATCCATGAGCCAATGAGTTCATTGCTTGGCATTTTGAAAAATCAAATACCGAAGAACTGGAAATGTGTTAAATGATTCTTCTCTCCAAGTGGGTGACTTTTACATATTATCATATTTTTAATGGGAAACTAGAAAGAGTTCATTTTTTTACTTTTTTATTGTTATGTTAATCACCATACATTACATCATTAGGTTTTTAAATTTTTTTATTCTTATGTTAATCACCATACATTACATCATTAGTTTTTTTTATTCTTATGTTAATCCCCATACATTACATCATTAGTTTTAGATGAAGTGTTCCATGATTCATTGTTTGTGCATAACACCCAGTGCTCCATGCAGAATGTGCCCTCCTCAATACCCACCACCAGGCTAACCCATCCTCCCAACCCCTCCCCTCTAGAACCCTCAGTTTGTTTTTCAGAGTCCATCGTCTCTCATGGTTCGTCTACCCCTCCGATTTCCCCCGCTTCATTCTTCACCTCCCGCTACCTTCTTCTTCTTCTTTTTTTTTT
>NC_138373.1:145137840-145168489 GCF_054177405.1 Leptonychotes weddellii | reverse complement strand
CCAGCCCCCCCATCCCTCCCACCCCCCACCACTCCAGCAACCCTGTTTGTTTCCTGAGATTAAGAATTCCTCATATCAGTGAGGTCATATTATCTTTAGTCTTAACATAGCTTTTGTGTAGCTCCTTGCAATCTAACTAACAAGCACTTCCACATTACTTAACAGGTGCACCAGATAATCCATTTCATCTGAGGGCAGATGTATCAATTTGGACCTTCTTACCTTTCTCCACTATGCTCCTTCCAACACTCATATCTGGCCACCAACTCTTTAATAAAAGCTTCATCCATGGGTGGCACTGTGGTCAGCAACCTCAGAACAGGAAAAGGTGAATAATAAACTGGCTACCATTGGCTTAATAACTGACAGTGGAAGACTTAGAGACATAAGTTTAGTAAAGAAAAGAAGTTGACTTGCAGGAAAGGAAGGGAGTCAGGCTTCACTAGAACTGGCTTTCCAAATATGAAACACAAAAGTATTTAAAGAACAAAACCACAAGATCATCAAGGTCACCAAGTATGCGTCAGTCTGTTCATGGTGGGGAAAAAGCAGCATTCTTGCATGATTATCATATGCAGAAAGGTTGTGACATATCTTCAGCTATCAACATTTCAAAAATCAGGAACACAGTTATTTTTGGTAGGAATCTCTGCTAATGTGGAAAGGCTCAAGGTTTCATTCATTTGGGGGACCGGAACAGGACACAATTTTTTTATTACTTTCAGGGTGCAAAGTTTGTGTGTCTGCTTTCCCCCAGCTGTGGAATATGTGGTGCATGTGTATTAATAATTTTGATGAGGCAAGGTGTCAGCTTTGCTTCCAGAACATTTCCTTAGTTACAAAGTTCAACTTCTGCTCAGGATACAGCCCTCATTCCTGCTGTTTTTAATGGGTTTCCTGTTCTCTTCAACTGACCACCCATTTAATTAACAGTAGCTGTCATTTACTGAGTGCCCACGAAATGCCAGGGACCAAACTCACCCTTTCTGTGATAATAGCTAATATTTACTGAGCTTTACCCTGTTCCACACTCGTCTGTTCTAAACACTATACATGTACTCTCTCACTCAATGTTACAACAACCCAAAAGCTAGGTGCTATTATAATCTCCATTTTACATATTAGGACACTGAGGCACAAGAAAATAAGCAACTTGCCTATTGTCACACAGCAGGTAAGCAGAAAAGCTGAGATTTGAACCTGACCTCTGAGCCGCAGCTATGCTATGCTATGCTGCTCCTACTATACTTGCATATTATTTTATTAAATCCTCACACAACCCTATGGTTTGGGCATTATTACCCTCAGGTCATAAATGAGCAACAGAGTTTCATTCATTTGCTAAAATTGTACGGAAAATGGCAGCAGGGATTTAAGTCTGGAATTTTTGTCTCCAAAATTTTCCAGTATACTCTCATGATGCCTGTCATGAGATACCCAGATTCCAGCTGGCTACTCTGTGGCCTTTGGACAATCCACATGGGTTGGCCGGGTAATGTATGACTCACTTGGGCCCTCACTCCAGTGCTCAGACCCGTGAGATGGGTGGATTCCTTGAGCGTGTTGGGAGTAAGGATGAAGGACTTCTCTTTTATTGAAAGAAATCATTATCTTCTCATGATCAGTTTCATATTTGGATTCAGTTTGGTCTTCACTAAGAGACTTCTGTATGCCCAATCCTGTGTTACAGGTGTGTTTTGGGAGGTCAGGGAGAGAGGAGAGCTTTCCTCTAAGATATAGCTGCCTCCTTCATAGAACTCATGATTGGACTGAGCAAATAAAAATGACACTGAAGACAGAGGTGTGTACCGAAGTGTGTGTTACTGATGGAAGGCTTTAGGGATTCACAAAAAGGGTGCTAGAGCACCTGACAGACTTGGGGCACGAGGACCTTAAAGGTCATGTGGAATCTGGATGTGAATGGGAAGATGTACCAGGCTTGGACAAAAAGGTTGAAAAGGAGGCCAGTGCAGAGATGTTCTTTGTAAAAGGGAGAGGGAAATTGGCATTTCCTGAGAACCTCTGTATGTGCCAGATGCTGTTAGGCAGTCAATATAAAATATTTCAATGACTCCTCAAATTAGCCCTGCAAGATGGATGGGGTTGCCTCCATTTTACAGATGAGAAAACAGAGGCTCAGAGAGATTAAATAATTTGGTTTTGGTCACACAGCTCCTAAGTGGTAGAGTGCGGTTCAAATTCACTCTTGACTGGGTGCCAAAATGCATGCTCTTCCCATACTGCTAGGATTTTATAGGATTTCCACCCTCCTGGGAGCAAAGATCTACACAGGCAGCTTGATTCTTATGATGGCTAATTTTATGTGTCAATGTGATTGGACCGCGGGATGCTCAGATATTTGGTTAGCTATTATTCAGAGAGTGTCTCTGAGGGTGTTTCTGGATGAGATTAACATTTGAACCGGTAGACTGAGTCAAGCAGATTGCCCTCCCAATGTGGGTGCCTCATCCAGTCTTTTGAAGGCTTGAATAGCACATAAAGGCTGAGAATTCATTCTTGCTGCCTGTCTTTGAGCTGGGACATCAGTCTTCTCCTATCCCTGGACTCGGGTTAGAATTTACACCATCAGCTCTTCTGGCTCTCAGGCTTTTAGACTTGGACTGGAAGTACACCCACAGCTCTCCTGGGTCTCCAGCTTGCTGACTGCAGATCTTGGGACTCCTTGGCCTCCATAATGACATGAGCCAGACCTTTATTCTCTCTCTCTCTCTCCCCCACTTCCCTTTTCTCTCTCTCTCTTGATGTATATATCCCCATTGGTTCTATCTCAAGACTACTACATTCCTTTCTAATTTCATGGCAAAGATACTCTGCTTCTGATGAGGCCCAAACCCGGGCCATGGCATGGTTTGGTCAGCTGCTCCCAGCAGAAGACAGAGAGGCAGGGCCTGGCAGCAGAGTCCTAACCCTAAGGATGTGGTTCTAGGACAGTGTGAAGCTGGTGCTGCCCAGAGAATGCAGCCAACCTCTTGAAGCCTCTGGGGGGTACCATCAGTTTGATTCCACCAACTGTATGACAGGTAGGCCCTGTGCTAGGGGAGTAGAGATACCAAAGTGAATGAGACACAAAGCTGGCCCTCATCTGGCTCACAGTTTGCTTTGCATGGATGGGCAAAGAGATCATTTCAGTACCACTTTACATGGGCTACTACTCCTTCAGCCAGGCAGCCTCTGCTTCCAGCCTCTGTAGGCTTGGCTTTGCCTGTAGAAAATCACCAGTTGCTGAGTGCCTGCTTTAGCATGGTCTCTGGCATCCAGTCGTGTCTGTGTGATCTATGCTCTCATGACCTTGCAGGTTACAGCATGTCTCCCCAGTGGAATAGTCAGTCACATGAACCAGCATGTCAGTTGGAATAATTGTTCATTCCTGAATACGTATGTTCAAATAGGGGACCACAAGCTAAGTATATCCTGAAGTGAAGATTCTTCTTGTGTGCTTCATACATTGAAATTCCATCAGTTTACTAGAGCAACTCAGTCCTTGTTATTGCAAAATACGGTCATAATTAATGACGGCAATAAAAGCTATTAATTTTAAATATAAGACAGTTATCAAACCTTTCAAGTAGTAAAGAACGTGATGCTAATCTAGATATTTTAAGGGGAATGGTCAGCTAGATAAGTTTAAAAATAAGTTAATAGCCTTTTTGAGCCAACAAATGTTTATAAAGTTTGAATACTAATATACGACAGAATAATCAAGATAACAGATTAGGTTAGAATGCAGATGCTTGTAGCATTACTTGGTATACTAGCGTTCATCACACTACTTAAATGGCCTTTAAGAATCAGATTTCATTTTTTTTAAGATTTATTTCCCATTTAGGCCATGGGTCTTCTGAGAAAATGCTTTATTTAGAATGCTTCACTTCTTGTGAGGATGAGTTAAAAAAAAAATGACAATTTTGCCTCCTCAGACGGGAAGTATCTCCAAAGGCATGTGAAGCAACGTTTATGATAAATCCTCTCCAACCCAGACATGAAGAATATACAAAACAGGAAGAAAAGAGCATGCAGGAGAACAGCGTGGTACTCAAACTACGTTTTGTTCTGGTGGGTCAAACCGTTAACAAAAGCGATTTTAAGGAAGTCCTCTGCAGCTCTGAGGCAGCAGAGCCTTCGCTTTGGTTAGTCCCTAGCAGAAGAGAAGGGCAGCTCCCAAGTGTGACACCCACATCGGTGTCAGCAGCCTCTCTACTGCCACCACCAGCCCGAGGGAGCCGTGTTCCTCCACTACCATTGTTGAGAAGGTCTCAAGTAGTCATCGTGGTGACAGCTGGAGAGCACAGCACTGAGAATTTACTGGGCCACACTGTCATGCCAAACATTTAAAATTCAATGGCAAATATATATATATATATTTTAAAGATTTTATTTATTTATTTGAGAGAGAGAGAATGAGAGACAGAGAGCATGAGAGGGAGGAGGGTCAGAGGGAGAAGCAGACTCCCCACCGAGCAGGGAGCCCGATACGGGACTCGATCCCGGGACTCCAGGATCATGACCTGAGCCGAAGGCTGTCGCCCAACCAACTGAGCCACCCAGGCGCCCCAATGGCAAATATTTTTAATAATAAAATGGAATAGTAAGTCAGTTGTTGATTGAACTTCAGATTTATGGTACAGACTGCTATGTTCCACTTTAGGTCCTCACTTATCTTGTCCCAGGGCCGCGCGGCCGTCAGCTCCGCGAGGTTCTGACTAGTAAGTCCTGACCTACTTCTTGTAGGTGCAGCCCGATGGTGCCCAGCCTCAGTCCCGTGCACGAGACTCTCACCTCCCCCCTGGATGCCTTGCTTAAGCACCCTGGAGCCCAGGGCAGATAATGCTCCCAGTGAGGGACACTAACCAACTGACAATGGAAGCTGGTAAATCAATTCTCCTTTTCTCGTGCCACAGATAGTCCTGAGACTCAATTTATATGTCCTCAGAGGATGGTCCCACAGCAGTCAATAGCCAGTTACACTTAGCTTGTACTGATTCAATAATGCATCCTGCCCTCTGTTGATTTTTAAAGATAGGTCAACAAGTTCTCTAGTATTCCTCCCCTCAACAGACAGAGTTTCATTCTCCTCTATTTGAGTGTGGATTGGACTCAATACCTGCTTCTAGAAAACAGAAATCAGCAGAAGTCATGGGATGTCACTCTCAAGGTTAGGTTATAAAAAAACTATGGCTTCCTTCTTGGGTTCTCTGTTCCTGGTGGAATTGTGTCTCTGCCCTCCCCGCACAAATTCACATGTTAAAGCCTTGGCCCCCAAGTACTTCAGAATGTGGCTAGATTTGGAGATAAGGTCTTTGAAGAAACAATTAAATGAAAAATGAAGCCTTTAGGGTGGGCTCTGATACAATAGGACCAGTGTCCTTGTAAGAGGAGGAAGAGACACCAGGGATGTGTGTGCGCAGAGAAAACCATGTGAAGACACAGCTAGGAGGTGGCCATCTACAAGCTGAGAAGAGAGGTCTCAGGAGAAACCAACCCGGCAGACACCTTCATCTTGGACTTCCAGTCTCCAGAACTACAAGAAAAGAATTTTTGAAGCCATCCAGTCTGTGGTCTGTTGTTATGGCAGCTGGAGCCAGCTAATACACTTTCCCTTTCTCCTTCAGATCGCTGACTCTGGGGGAAGCTGGCTGCCATGACACATGAGCAGCCCCACGGAGCCACCCCCATGGCCAGGAACTGAGGTTTCCTGACAGCAGACCCGTGGGTGAGCCCGGAAATCTTGGAGCCCCAGCTGATGGCGTGAAGAAAGCTCTCAGATATCCTGTGCCAGAACTACCTGACTAAGCCGCCCCTGGATTCCCGACTCACAGAAACTGTGTGAGACAGTAGTGTTCGTTGTTTTAAGCCACTGAGTTTGGGGTGACGTGTAACACAGCAACAGAAAATTAATGCCCCTCCTTCCCTGCCTCATTGCCCTTCCCTTTACCCCTATGCCCGGAGGTGGCCCCAGTACAATGGCATACTTGGCATGGACCCTCTGCCTCAGGTCCTGCTTACTGGGGGAACAGACTAAGACACTCCAAACTTTCATTCTGTGGTGGTCATAGTCTGCCCTGACCCTTGGCTCTGGTTGAATATTGCCTTTTAACATCTGACCATCTGGGATTTGGACAAAATGGGCATTTAGTGTACCTGTAAGGCATTTCATGATTCAAAGTGTATCAATAAGACACCTACTCTGGGCAGGGACTGTCTTAAACCTGAGATATGATAGCAAAAACAGACAGGCGTGTTTCCTCATGGGGAGCCCAGGAGTTGGGGGGCAGCCTTCAGTCAAATATGTCTGACCTGGTCATGGCAGCCCCTGAGGCTCCAGCCTCCCCCAGGCCCATGGCGTACGTGCCTGGCAGAGTCAACCCTAGAACCTATTGTCCCTTCCTTCCAGCTCTTTTTAATGAAAGGACCACTCACACATGACACTGAAGACTTTAGTCCCTTGATTGTATAGTTATAGGTGCCTCTGTCTGCCTCTTCCACCTTTTAGTAGGTGTTTGTTGAGAGTTGCTATTTGGAAGGCCAGGTGGGACAGTGGTTACAAGCAGAACTCAGGAATCAGGCTGCCCATCATGGCCCTTACTCACTAACTATGTGACTTGGGCAAGCCTCAGTTTGCTCATCTGTAAAATGGGGATAGTAAAATTAATAATAATAATAATAATAAGTAGGTCACACTTATTGAGCACTTACTGCATGCTAGGTCTATTTGAAGCACGTTCCAGAAACTATTTTATTGAGATTCCATGGAAGGCCAATCCTCAGGGTGAGTCCTTGTATTGTCCCTATTTTAAAGATAATAGGACTTAACTCAGGGTGTTGAGTTGGGAGAATTCAATGAGTTAAAATTTGTAAAGCTCTTAGGTGCACGTGGTAAGGTACACATTAAAAGACATCTCTCCCTCCGCCCCCTTGCCCTCCCCTCCCCCCACTTCCCCACTGAGAGCTGGCTTCACTCAGATTCTTCTCTTCTTCTTGTGAGGAGTTTGAGCCCCTCCAAAGGTTGCAACATAGGGACTGTGAGTTGCCCAATGTTTTACAGCCTTGGTCTACTTCTCTGTGTCTGGCTCAGTACTGGGCACATAGTGGGAGCAGAGCATCATGTCTGGGCTGCACTTTTGGTGAAGAGTATGTGGCCCATGAAGCTTTTCTCAGATGTGCCTTTTTGCCCCTCAACTGACCCATGAAACCCAAGGGCTCTCCTGAATGATAAAGGCAGTGATCAGATTTGTTTTTCCTTCTGAGCCCAGCAAATGGCTTTTCAGTGTGTCTGTCCCAGGTGGCCGGGATATCCAAAACCATGTGGCTGTGACTGAGTCTGCTGAAGCCTGAAGTTGGCTGGTGTTCCAACTACAAACACTACACTCCCCTGGGAGCCCGGCCCAGCCACCTCTCAGGAATGCCTGCCTTCCCAGCGATGCTTGGTTTTGACTCAACAGTAGCAGAGCCCTGCCTTGGAGGACACTGGGTGTACCATTGATTGGAGCAAAAGTAATGGGCTGGTGAGCTGTCTGCGTGTCAAAGGATATTGGCTTCTTATAAGAATCCCTGCATGTGCCAGTCTCTTCTGAATGGGTCCCAGATGGAGCCCCACCATTCTGCTGTCCCCCAGAATCAGGTAGGCAGGCTTCACCCTCTCAGATGGGGCTACAATTTGAGCATCTGTCTCCCCAGGGTTCTGGGCGAAATCCTTTTCAACCTGAATTCTTGTTGGTTGACAAACCATGTACTGTCATCCCTGATGGATAGAACTGAGAGAAAACCTACCACCTCATTAAGGGCACAGGTTAACTGAGGGTGATTGATTTTCCATAGCTCTGAGAAAGCTTACAAATCCTTTGTATAAACACTCGTTTGACAGTGAAAACAGTTTTCCCTTCCTCTGTTGAGGGCAGCAGACGAGTAAATATTGACAAATGGACAGGTTTACTTTCCTAAGAACCCTGAAGCAGGTAAATGGGACAGGGGAGAAATGCTTTGGTTGAGTCATTATCAACAGAGGGAAAACCATTCATTGGGCACCATCTTTGATGTGGTCTTTGGTGTGACGAGAGTTTTATGAGGCTGAGGGTGTAAGTTGGAACTCTGTAAGGCGGGGAAGGGTGTTCTGCCCTGACCAGGCAGCAAGATCATCTGGGCCTTTACACCCCCACCCCACCCCCAGATATTCTGATGTGGGAGGCCTGGGGTGGAGCCCTGGCATCCATCCGCATGTTTACAAAGCTCCCCAGTGGCTTTGATGTCAGTGGAGGCAGTGAGCCTCTCTTAAGAGAAAAATGTTTGTGCTTAGCATGACCCTTGATCCCCAGCCATCCCCCAAGTGTAGGCAATGCAAAGATACTACCTTAAGCTAAAGCTTTCGAAATGTGCAGCTTGCACATTGCTGGGAAGAAAGCCCTATCAGGTATAAAGACAGAGGCCCAAGTTGACTTTCACAGACCCTCAGAATACAATCCAAATCCTGCCAGGCCCTCCTGTCCCTTGAATGATCCTGCCTTGCTTTGCTCTCCCTCGCTGGGGCACTTTAGGCTGACTGTTCCGACAGCCCCTTTCTCTCTGCCCCTCCACACACACGGTTCCCTCACCCCCAGAACTATCTCTATCCTGCTCCCCATAAGGCCTTCTCCGAACCCTACCCCCAAATGGGTGCCCTGTTACTCTCTCTGCTCACACTCTGTTCCTTTCCTTATTGACCAACAAGCCTGGCTTTTTGTGTATTGCTTGTCTTCCCCATCAGACAACAGGTTCATGGGAGCAGGTATGCTGTTTTATTCCAGCGTTGAGGGGCTCTCAGAGCCCCACAGAGTACCCAGCTCACCATCCACAGTCCCCACTCAATGTGGGTTTATTTGGTGACTGAAGAAACCCATGCAGAGCTGCATACACTCGCCATCTGCTCTCAGAGGAGCCCTGGGAACCACAGCTGATGTTTCACACTGGAAGCTGCTTTTCTAAGAAAGACCCATGGAAGGTCTGAAGATTGAGGCTGCCTGCCTGCCTGCCTTCCTTCCTTCCTTCCTTCCCTCCCTCCCTCCTTCCTTCTTTCCTTCCTTTGTAAATGGCCCTCGAAGTCTCCTGGCATTTCTGTCTCCAGTTCTTTGGGGCTGCTCTCTCCTACTTTGCTCTAGGCTCCACTCATCTTCCCTCGCTCATGTTGCACTCCCCGTTTCCTTCTTTGGGGAGATCACAAGCTGTGGGGAAAACCTCCCTCAAAGTTCTTTCCTTTTTCTCCTTCATTTCTGCCTATCCCTTCTCTATGCTGTAGTCCCTCAGAGGGTCAGATGTTTTATGCTCAGGATAAATCCTGGAAGGAGCTGGAACCAAAGGCTCCCATTTCCCCAGCCACCCTTGGCAGCCTCAGCCTTCTGAACAGTCTTCCCAGGGGACTAGGGGTCCATGCCAGCAGGAGCCACTGCAGATGATGTGTCCTTCACATACCCTCACCACTGAGTCCCACAGAAGAAAGATGAAAGCAGGTTCACCTTCAAGGTCATCTGAGTCAGATTTTGGCCTCTCTTCTCAACTCAACACACACACACTTGCTCATACACACACTCTCCATTGGACAAAAAGCAATTAATAGGAAAAAAGGGGAGAGTTTATTCTATCGTTAGATTGAAAAAATTGAAAATATAAACCAAGTGGCATTAACACTTCAAGGAAATGGCTTTTATTTATTTATTTATTTTTTGTTTACTTATTTTTATTTATTTGACAGAGAGAGCACAAGTAGGCAGAGTGGCAGGCAGAGTGAGAGGGAGAAGCAGGCTCTCTGCTGAGCAGGGAGCCCAGCGCAGGGCTCGATCCCAGGACCCTGGGAGCAGACACTTAACGACTGAGCCACCCAGGCACCCCCAAGGAAATGGCTTTTAATTGCCGAATTAGGTTAGCATAGTAGCATGGGATGGCAGGAAAGACAGGAAGACAAGGAGTTTGGCATCAAACCTGATTTGTGTCCTGCCTCTGTTTGCTAGATTTTGGTAAATCACTTAACCTTTGATTTTTAGTGATATACTCTCAAAACTTGGAATAATTCCTAATTTTTCAGGATTAAATGATATTCTCAAAGTGAACGTTTCTGGTACAGTATAAGAACACGGGTTAGGTAACATTGATGAGTGCGTACTATGTTCCAGGAGCGTTTCTAAATGCTTTGCCTTTATTAACCCATTTAATGCTCACAACAGCCCGGTGGACGTTAGTCCCACTTTACAGAAGCGGAAATGGATGCACAGAGAGGTAGAGGAACATGCCAACAAGTAGGGATCCAGGACTTGTGCACAGAGGTTGGACCTTCGCTGTGTTTCCACGCTGCCCCTCTGTCAGGGAAGACAGCACTCTGTATGTATTCCCTTCAGTTCTTTCCTTGCGTGGAAATGAGGGAAGAGATGGGAGCTATATCACTTTAAATCTTTCAGCATGAAACTGGCAGGTGAAAGCAGAAAGGTCTGTCCCAGGATTGCAAATATAAGTTGAGCCCGTGATGTCTTTTAAACTATTTTGCCGTAAGAGAAGTAGAGAATGTTTGAATTATAAGGGATGCCCTTGGACACGTAAGTTATTATTCCCCCTCTGTCAGAGGCCAACAGAAATGCCCTCCATTGGCATTTGGCCTGTGATGGGAGCTCCTACCTGTGGGGGCAGCCCGGTGTACTTGAGCTTCCTCATCCTTTAGACACGAGGCTGCTGTGGGTCACCGGAGCCCTCTGCACCTGGGGTCTGCACCTGGAAGTTGCCTTTCTCATCAGCAAATGCTAGAAGTTCAAACTTACACGAGTCAGCATTTCCAAACATTTATAGCTCTAGATATTTCCATTCATGCTCGCTTTACTAGGCATTTGCTGCCAGTGCCTAGGTCCAGGGATGACATTTTGATTGGGCAAAGCAGCTGGCCTCAGCTTAGCGTTTCCTGTCTTAGCCTCGTGTTTCCATTGCTCAGTTGCTGACTGTGGCAGTGTGGAGGGTTTGGGCGTCCAGATGACACCTCAGAGGGAGGATGTCTGCTTCTCCCCTTCCCGCCCCCAGGCTCTGAAGTCACTGACACCTTGGACACTCTGCCTCATCCTTTGTAACTCTAAACTAAGTCCTTCAGACTCCAAAAGGCTAGGTTTTGATTCTTTCATTCATTTCTCCATCCGTCATCCGTCCATCCATCCATCCGTCCATCCAGCCATCCATCCATCCATCATCCATTCATCATCCATTCATCATACACCCATCATAAGCACTTACCAAGCACCTATTGTGAGCCAATCCAATTCCGGGGACTCAGCAGTGACTCAGACACTCAGCTCAGGTCTCTAAGGGGTCACCATGTCACATCTGCCATCTTTTAGGTTGTACTTGCTCATGCATCATCTACCTACCTCCCAAACTTCACGTACTCCCCATCTGCACAGATTCTGCCACATTCACATATAACTGGTATGATTATTTGCTTAATATTTTTCTTTAACCTAATCTAAAGAAATTTATTTAAATATAAATAATATAAAAAACCTTAAATAATTTATTTTGAATAAATGTATTTTGAAAGGAAGCTCTGTATCACTGGTAACATTATGCATTTGATCTTTGCGTATTTTCATAAAGAATAGAGTAAGCGCCTGCAAGGTACACCTGTGCATTACCTAAAACCATCCCAGGAACCACCAGTGGTCACTACACCACCCTGAGGAACTGAATTACTTCATGTTTCTCCTGTAAAATCACTCCGAAATAATTATGACGCCCATTTGCAGATGCAAACTCTCAAGTAGGGTGATTCTAAGGACAAACCGCTGGTAAGAGCCTGAAACACAGATCTCCTGGCTCCAAGTCCAGCAATCCAGGAGTTGAGGCCCATCAGAAGACTGTGAAATTAATTGTATTGGTTGCCACCAACATTTAAAAATTTTTTAAAAAATTAAATAGAAAATAATAGAGTACAGACTATCGTAGAGTATATCACCCTAAGTGAGGTTAGGTATGGCTTTGTGAAGCTTGATCATGTAATAAAATGTGTATCTTTACTGTGGGGGTTAGGGTCAGACCCGTTTGAGAGTTACTGCTCTGCTTTGCCATGCTTTTCGAGAACGGGGCTACCTTGTAGGAACTACAGTGGGCAAGGACTGCTGCTTTACAAAATCCCGGGGCTGCCATTCGCATCATCATCAATCTGAGCCACTGCTTGCTTTTATAAAGAAAGTTTTATTGGAGCACAACCATGCCCGTTCATTTACATTTTGTCTATGGCTGCTTTCCCATTACATAAAAATGCATGATGTCCTATATTTTATCAAACTACGCTAGCTGTATCAGCAAAGCTGAGTAGTTGTGACGGAGGTCAAATGGCTCACCAGGCCAAATTATTTATTATTTGGGCAGAAAATGTCTGCCCATCCCTGATCTGCGTGAATGGCTCTCTCTGGAATTATGCAGTGCCCAGACTGTGCAGCTGTATCTGGCGGTACTGCAGCCAGCCACTGGCTCTTGGCAGCTGCACTTCCTTCCAACTTCTGATTCTTCCATTGCGTTTCAGTGTTTGCTTCCCTTCAGGGCTCCGAACCAAGGTTGTGTGAACAGAAAGAGCTGAGCTTTCCCTTGTAGGAGCTTTCCTGCGAATCTCTCCCAGAACTGCCCTTTATCCCTGCTCCTGGCTGCCCCCATCACCACTGCTACTCTTCCCAAGCCTCAGGCCCCCTAGGATATATGAATGGAAGGCTTTGGACCCTTTCTGTAATAAACCCCGAGTGACACCCTTAAAAAGAGGAGTGGGGTTTGGGAATAATGTGAAAAACTGTGAAATTCTCCCAGTGTGAGGGGCCCAGCCCAGTTTTGGACAGTGAATCATGGCCTTGGCCAAGATGTTCTCATTATAATCTCTGCTGACCTCCTTGGAGGAGTGAAAGCTGTTGCCTGCAAAAATAGGCAGCTTCTCAGCCTCCTCTGCCTCCATGGCCCTGCCTCACTCCCTGGTGGTCTGATTCTGCACACTCCCTCTATTGCTCTGTCTTCTTCCTGAGCCACTGCTTATCTCAATTATTGGAGACAGGAGCCCAATCTGAAGCTTACCTATATACAAGAACTAGAATGATGGAAATGATAGCTCAGCCCCATTTTTATCTCCTTGTTATTTCCCTGAAGTGATACATTCAACCCTGGGGCCTCATGTCAAGGTGAACATCAGCCACTAGAATGGTCCAGAAGGCAGCCAGACTGTGGCCAAATGCCTGGACACTGGTTTAGGGGGCATGTTTGAGTGAATTGGGGTTTATAAAACATGAATGTTGGATGGACTGAGTATTTATCATCATATATAGGTCCTTCATTTTATACTTGAGATCAAGGGATATAAAAAAAGGCACCCAAAATCAAAATTTAAAAAGGGGCTACATGGTCCACTGAGAACTTTGATGTGATGGCAGTTAGTCTCTCCACATCACCCTGGGAAGAAATTAATGAGCTTTCTTTGTTTTCCTTTTCTGGCTTCATCATCATTGTCCTTGACATCATCATCACCCTCAACATGGTGTGGTCTTCATAACTAACATTTATGGAGTGCTTGCTGTGGACTAGTCACTGCGGTAAGCACTTTACACATCTTACCTTATTTAAACATCACAACCTTATGGGGTAGATATTATCCTTATTTCAGAGAGGTGGAAACTGAGGCATCGAAAAGTCGAGTCACATAGTAATATCAGACTAGTACTTGACCACAAATTTGTTTGACTTTTGTGCCTTGCTTTTTTTCTGTTGCCTACTGCTGTTTTTTCTTGTGCCTAGAATGTGTCTGACACATAGTAAGTACTCAATAAATATTTGTGGCATGAATGAATGTATGGAACCAAATTTGGTGCTCTTAACCATTTTGCTGGTGGGTCTCAAACTGGCCTCACCATTAGAATTTCTTCCAGAGCTTTTCTGAATGCAAAGGCTACAGGACCCTCTGCAGATTCTGAGATGAGGCCCAGGAATCTGGTTTTTAATACATTTCGCACAAGATTCTGATGAAGCCAGCTCAGCCCCCAAGCTGCAGACAAAATTTGGCACCCACCACTGCCACGCTATACTGCCTCATGACAAATTTGCAATTTTTTAATACTTTTGCAGAACAAATAAAACCACAATTTATGTTTCACAATTCATGTGGCTGATCTCATGTCCTTCTGACAGACCTTTCACATTTAAGAATGTTACAAACTGCTTTCTTTTCTGGGATATCAGGACATAACATTGGATCTTGTAAGACAATTAGTCCTTCCCAATGTAGCCCCCAAAAGTCATAGCTATTTCTTATTCTCAGCCCAGTGATCTTTCTACTAAAGAAATTGGCCCCCTTATCCATTCTAGAGGAGAAATGATCAGGGGGTAATTCAAGTGTTTTTAAATATGAGTGACTCTTAAGGAAGGGGAACTTGAATTATTCTAGTTACCCTTAGAGTAAACCTAAGACAGGGGCAGTCTTAAGTCTTGTTTTGCCAGGAGAGTTCCAATTTACTTCTATTGTCCTGGTATAATTATGAATAGCCCCCCTATTCAGTCTCAAACATAAATCTGGATTTGGACAATAAATAATACGGTCATTCTACCTAAGACCAGAAAGAAAAGAACTATAAGAAGATAAGTTTCTGTTCATTACAAGGAAAGAATCTCATGAGACATGAAAGATAAAACCCCCAAATCCCCCCAAATATGCCATCAGGCTGCCAGTTTCGGGAGTGAGTTTCCTGTTACTGGAGGTGTTAAAACAGAAGGCTCATGGCCATTTGCTGAGGATGATGGAAAAGAAGTCAGGCATCAGTGGATGACCTTGGAGGTCCCTTCTGACTAAATGTCAGAGGACAGCAGAGTCTGTGGTGCCTGAGCTGTTATAGGACCACGTGTCATGCCCACACCCACATGGAAAGAAGCTGGGAATAGCAGAGCTGGTCCCTCTTGGGTAGAAGGCCATCCCATGGTCAGCAAACACAAGATGTTTTCCCAGTACTGTAGAATTGGAGAAGGCTCAAGGTATTTAGGATTTGGCTCTCAACATCACACCCAATTTCCAAGGGCCTCTGCTGAACAGGCTGGGCAAATCCTCAGGCTGTGAGTGCACTAGATGGGGTTCCAATGGCCTCTGCTGAACAGGCTGGGCAAATCTTCAGGCTGTGAGTGCACTAGATGGGGTTCCAATGGCCTCTGCTGAACAGGCTGGGCAAATCCTCAGGATGTGAGTGCACTAGATGGGGTTCCTTTTCTGGGAGCCAGAGCCACATCTGCTCCCATCCATCTTTGTGGAAAGTGTGGAAAGTTTAGGCCACCACTCTGTTCCCCACCCTGCCCACCCCCAGGTCACTGGGCAAATGTCCATTTGACTGACCTTTGGTGGAGTTTGACCCTGGTTCACGCTGAGTATCTCAGAGTTGTGAAAAGTGTTAGGGAGTTCCCCAGAATTCTTCAGGGGAGTTATCACTTTCCGTCCTGCCCTGCTTCCTATTCCCTTACATAGTCAGAAACTAAGGCACTGGCCTATGTGAATTTCCCCAAGATCACACAGAGCATTGGCTGTGGGGCCAGGGATCCAAACTCAAGATATCCGGGCGATGGGGTGAGGGTAAGGCTGACCGTAGTGCTACACATCTTTCCAGGTGGATCCAGAGGGGCAGAAGCAAACTGCAAATCCCTAGGCTGGGACACTGATTCTCTTCCTTCTCCTTCCTTTCACAGTCAGTTTCTCTTTCATTAGATTGGGAGAAAAATGAAGAACCCACTGGTAGCAGGAAGAAGCATGGGTCTTCTACGGTCAGACATCCCATGAGATTGATATTCAGTTATGGTGCATTTCCATTATTTTTCCATGGCAGAACATATGGCAGAGACTTGGGAATGCGCATGCCTGAAGCCAAGGTTCTCTCATGTTCCATAACTATGTTACTGGCGGGGCTGTTGTCACAGTAGTTGGCTGTGCCCCAGATCTCATATGAGGTGCATCTGTCCCACAAATCTTTATGCCAGTCTTCATCGAAAGGAGGGCACTGGCATGTGCTCTTAGAGTAATCTTGTCCAAAGTTCCTGGTTTGGTTGACAACATCCTGCTCAATACAATTTATGTCATAGCTTAAGATAGGATGGCTGATTTCTGCCAAGGAACCTGGTGGCGAGGACTGAAGGAACAAGTCTGCGACATCAAAATGATGTATAAGTTTCTGCCGTGTTTAGGACGCCGGAGCTCAACACAGGCACTCCCCACAGCCATCTTGGCCCCACATCTGCCCTTCAGCAGGGCTCCCTTCCAGCCCCCCATGTAGGGATGGGGCCCCTACTTCCAGTGACAGATTGTTTCCCCTCCAGATTCCTGGGCCCTCCATCCTCCGGTTGGGACATTTTTTGCTCTTACAGAATTGAAGCTTCTAGTCCCCATGGCTGCACCAAGTTGGGAAAGAATGTGAAACAGGGTCAGAGTGCAGGTTCAGTTTTCGGACGGGAGTTGAAATGATGATCTGATTCTGTCTGTTAAACACATACGTCACTGTTCTCACTCCTCAGAGTGAAATTTGAGTGGCAGAAGAGAGAACAAACCACAGACTTGGAGTCTAACGTGCTTCCTAGTGTGGGGAGGTCTTTTACCTTAGCAGGTGACAGAATTAGGTTATTTTCTTCCACTGTAGATGACACTTTGTATTTTCAATATTTTATTGCTTTCTACTGATAAAAGGATTATATGCTCGTTGTAGAAAATTGAAAACTACAATACATTATAAAGAAGCAAAAACAAAACCAAAACAACCATGCATATAATCCTGCAATTCAGAGTCAACCACGACTAATAACTTCACAAATAAATTTTGCCTTTTCAATGATATTTTTTCCTCATGCAAGTTGTGTTCTTAATGACTAAAAACTTGTTAATCTATATGCCACCTTTCTTCTGAACAATGCAAAGAACTTAGATTTTTTAACTCCATTTACTTCTTTCCAACCTATATACTACTGTTCTGTATTTTAATTATCTCTAAAAATATATGTTAAACCTCATGAGATGTTATTATTTTTCCTTTATATTCACTTAGTCTTGAATGTAAGTATTCACTTAGATTTACTCACATTTTTATTACTTTTGTGGCTCTTCAATTTTCCTGCATCTTTAACTTTCCTTAGGGGATCATTCCCCTGTCTGAATAATACACTTAAGAGTATTTTTAATAGTGCAAGTCTGTTGGTCCAAACTCTTAGTTTAGGTGTGAAATGGCTTTATGGATGATTTCCCAATGTTGAGAACTCTTGGCTGACCATTATTTTCTTTCAGTTCCAGTTGAGCTTATCCAGTTCCTTCGAGGTTATCATCACCCACTGTGCTCTGGTTTTCATCGTCACTATCAAGGAGTTGGCTGCTCATCTAACTGTTGATTCTTTGGAGGTAATCTTTTTTTCCTTCCAATTGTATTTCTGACCTTTTATTATGATGTCTCTAGATTTCTTTTTTAAAATCATACATTGAGTTTGTTTGAGCTTCTTGAATCTGTATATTGGTATTTCATCATTTTGGAAAGTTCTCAGCCATAAGTTCTCCAAATATTGCATCTGTCTTTTTCCATTCTTTTTCCCCTTGTGGGACTTCAATTAAACATGTGTTTGGCCTTCTTACTATGTTTTCTCTCTCATAGTCTCTTATCCGTGCCTTTCGTTTTTTTTTCTTTGTAATTGGCTCTGTATTGCAACCCTTACCACTGCTCCTCTCATGTCTGCCGTGCCTGCTTCTCTTGTGGTTTATATGGCTTCCAAGAGGAAGTGCCATGCCAGTCCGTCTCGTGCTCTTTGCCTACTTGTTTGGTGAGAGTTTTGGTCTATGATTGGATTAAAAACTGGTTCTCATTTAGAGACAGGGAAGAAGAGTAAGAGTACAGTGACTAGGTATCTCTTAAAAGCATGCAACAGGAGGAGGGATCCCAGCTTATTTTCTGCTTAGAATGACTGTAGATGACAGGTAGATTTTAGCTTACATGCCAATCAGTTAATTGGTGGTGGCAACTGAAACATCGCTGACAAAGACTCAGAGGCTATATCTGAACTCAGTGGGAAGGAATGCTCTAATAAATTAGTGATGCCTGCCAGGGGCTTGGACAGGAGATGTAATGGCACTCACACCATATATTTGCCATCTATCACTCAGACCTTACATTTCTTAGCCAGAAATACGAAAGTTTTTGATGGAAACATGGTCTTCATGTATACCTTCAGGTAGACATGGTATTTGTGATGGTACTAATTTGTTGTTGATGTTCAAAATGTTGTCCACACCAATATCTGCATTTCATTAGCTCTTATTCATACTTTTATCCACCTCATCCTGACTTTTTCTCTCAGAATTTGCCCAAAACATTTTTCCTAAGGCCTCCAGTGCACTTCACATTGCTCAATCCAATGGACATGTGTCAGTCCTCATCTGATTTGACATTCTACCAGTAATCACAATCTTCAATACTTGTTCTTTTTGCCCTCGGGTGAGTCATTTAAACTTTCTAAGCCTTGATTCACTAATCTGTAAAGTGGGGGTAAAAATAATCTATCTCCTACGATCCTGTGAGTGTTAGATAAAATCATACTTACAAAATATTTAGCAGAGTACCTGGCACATGGGTAAGTACTCAGCAACTGTTAACTATTGTTATTAATATAAATTCCTACTTCTTTTTTGAAACACTCTGGATCTTTACAGGCAAGTATTAAAAAACTCAACTCATAGTGGTTAAAATAATGAAGGAACTTATCAGTGCATTGAACTGAGAAGCTGGTAGGATGGGCTTTAGACAATGTTTGCAGCCCTGGCATTAAACTTCATTACCCGTCATTTCTACTCTACCTTCTGTGGGGTCTTCTCCATTACAAGGCTATGGTCCCTCATGAACAACAAGTTCCCAGAGATCATAGCCATCTAGCAGGAAAAGGGCTGGCTTCCACAGAAGTTATCCTAAAAAAAACAGTTGGACCTCTCTCCCAGAAGCCCCCAGTACTCCCCCCTGAATCACATCCACTTAAACTGGATTATAAGCCCTGAGCCAGATTCTGGTCAGAGAGACATGGGATGAGGTGGTTGCCCGTAGCCAATCAGGGTCCACAGCTGGGCTGGGGGTAGAGCTAGTGGGTGTGAGTGAGATGAATACCCAAATGCAAATTGATTTTTAATGTTATCAGAAGGAAGGGAAAATGGATCTTTGATGGCCCAAAGCAGCAAACATTATGGTTTACAGATGGCGACACCCGCAGTTTCCTTCCGAATCCTGATGTATATTTCTTTAGCCACACTGACTTTTCTGTACATAAATATTCCCTTATCCATCTTTCTCTTCCCATTAGTGAGTTCCTTGAAGGTAGGGTCCATGCCTTATTCATCTTTAGTTCCCCCACCCCTAACATAGACATTGGCATTTGGCAAATGAGCATCAAACACATCAATAAACACATAATTGAATGAGGAATGTTTCCTTCTTGCTTCATGGAAAAATCTATTCCCATAGCAGCAGGAACGGAATCCCAGCTAGAGACTAGAAGTCAATCTGTCTCTATAAATTCCAATCCCAATGCCCAGGATTTCCACCCAACAGATGCTTTTTGCATTGTGAAACACCCAAGCATGTGGGCTGCCTGAATTCACGTGTTTGCTCCATCCTTCATCACTCCATTTCCCGGGAAGAAGCAAGAGTCTGTGGGGGCCCTGTGCTAGCTGCACGTGTTTTCCGTTTCATGTTTCAGCCAATAAATGAGAGCGCTCTCTCATGGGCCACTTAACATGTATTACAGACATTTCCTCGGACACATGGTCTCTTCTCCTTCCTCTGGGAACCCAAAGCCTGAGTGATCTGCAGACCTCATAGGGATGGGGAGCTGGGCTTAGAACACCCGGTGGCTGAAGCTAGAGCATCTTTTATTTAACTATGTGACTTGGAGGTGAGCAGCCTGACCTCACATACATCACATTCCTATATAGAGCACAGGTGGGTCTGCCTTGGGGCAGACGAGGTTGCACATCTGGCGGAGCTAACATCTGGATGACCGCACCCATGGAATGATGCTGGTATCAGCTGGGACTCGGCATTGGGACATTGTTTTTCTTCCTCCTCCTTTCATTTTACTTTGAAGATTTTAGCTCTTTCTGAAAATGAACAGGGACAATTTGAGCCGTGATGGAAGGGAGAATTGTCTCTGAGTGCTATTTCATCTTCCAGACTCATCGTTACTAGCCAAAGTAATATGAAATTAAAACAGAGGTTTGGCTGTCCACAGCAAGGAGCAGAAATCTAAGACTATAATACATAAAACACAACCTTTTACAGAAATAAAAATCTGCGCAAAGCCACAGAGCTCAGAAATAGCATTCGGTTCTTCTGCGAAACTACCACTATTTTTTCCTTGCCAGATCAAACCCCGGAGAGAACTGACTGCATACTTGCTACTGTCCCTCCAAATGGAAAAAGAAGGGAACATAAAATAAGGAGAGTGAGCCCGATATTCTAAGAATAGAAAATACGGAGGTGTGGAAATTGTGAGGGGTCGGCCTAGAAGGGGAGAACTCAGAGGAAGAACAAGGTCAAAATGACAGTGGTGCCAGGCTCTCCTGGCAGCGGGGCTGATCTCAGGGGAGGCTTCCTTCCAGCCTTCGCAACTGGCTACATTTTGCCCCGGAAATCTCTTCACTTCATTCTAAAATAGAACTTGTGAAAGAGAAGTTTGAAGTAATTTCTACATGGCTGTTTTCTAACAATCTCTTCTCTCCAACCAACGAATCTCAAACACTTTGCTGTAAGCCACAAAGTTGCAAATGTTATCGGATGTTTGTGCAAACCGTCCAAGCCTCCAGTGTTTATAAAAGCAAACTGGGAATATCCAAGAATAGTGTGTCTGTCTAGTAGAATGTCAGCATTTCCATTTTTGCCTAACTTTGGGACCACAGGTTAGGGGTGTCGCTGCATCCATAAGTCTGTGTCACGTTGGAGCTCATGTCTCATTACTTAAAAAGTGTTCTGGAAAGAAAGATTGAGTTTCTAGCGCTTATAAAACTTGGGGCAGGGTTGAGCTTTGGAAATCTTGTCCAGAAATGGTTCAGTGGTTATTGAACGTACTGATCAATCAGAGCATATGTTAAGGATTTGATGGACTAACAAATATAAATCACTCAGCAGAGCACTTGGTAGACAATAGGAATTCAATAACTATTAGCTACTATTTTTATAATACAATTATGACTCCATTGACTGAAAATGCATGTGGTCCTTAAGCAATCTCATTTAACAGATACTATTCTTTTTTCCTTTTTTTTTTTTTTTTTTTTTCTGTTTTGTAGTTTGTCTTTGGTCTCTGGCTTGTCTAACAGGCCAGTCTTTCATCTGATTGCCCATATTGACAATAGTGATAATACTAGTTGCAATTTTTATGATTATTATTCTAGATAGATAGATAAATATTATGAAGGATAGAGGATGAAATTAGGCCTGGTCATTCATAAAAGAGGGATTTAAATACGTGAAAAAATTCATCTTCTCTGGTAATCAATGAAATGCAGATTAAAACATGAAGATTCCAAATGGTAATTTTTAGTGTTCTCAAGCACTACCAGGAGGAGCAGAATTTGGCATAATTGATTTTTGGGAAAGCAATGTGACAATATAAATTAAGTGCCACAAATATGTATCTATTCATTGATCCACTTTTAAGAATTTATCTCGAACCTCCAGGAGGAAAATGGAATGCGGTCAAAGATTTAGATACAAAATGTCAATTGCCGTGTGTATCTGTCAGGATCTTGTCAGGAAACAGCAGGCTCAAACTGAGTAACTGGAAGACAGTTTAATTCAAAGAGTGAAACAAACAAAAAGACAACAACTTACAAAGTTTGGACAGCGTGTGGAGAGATGACAAGGGACAGAGCAGGACTGTGGGGCCAGCCACGGAAATTCATGGATGCCAGCTGATGGCCAAGAAAAAAAGCAGGGAGTGAGGGGTTTCAGGAACCTGGAGGGAGATGCTACTTGGAGGGGGCCTCCATGTGACCAACCAGGGGAGCAAATGGCCCATCCCCACCCTCCTCCCAGCTGCTGGTCTCCTGCTGGCACCTCCCATTCTGAGTCCAAGCAAAGCCAACGGCAAAGGAACTCTGACAAAGTCCATATGGGCCCAGGGTGAACAGTGGCTCTGCAGAGACAAATGAAAAATATCCAGCACACTTTGCTATTTTTAAGAGCAAAAATAGAAGCTAATATAAATGTCCAACAATTAGGAAATGAGTCAATAAAGTGGTACATTTTGCAGCGGGATGTTACACAAGCCATTGAAATAATGCTTTTGAAGAAGGAACAACATAAGGAAATGTTTTCAATATAAAGTCAACAGAAGAAAACCAGGGTAGAAAATTATATATGACTCCAAATGTGAAAAAAAAACTACATATATGACCCATTGGAAAAAGACTAGAGAGAACATGCCTAAACTTAAACTATGGCTATTTCTGATTTGGGGAATGATGGATCTTCTCCTTCCTTTTTTTTTTTTCCCAGTTATCTGAATTTTCTAAATTTTATATAAGTATATACTACTTACAATCAGAAAAAACATTATTCAAAATAACTGTCCTTTTGCCTTCTGCAGCTCCTAATCTAGTGGGACAGAAAGATTCATTTCTAATGAATTACAGATAAACATAGTGAAAGAACAAAGGAGTAGCACACTGATTTCAACGGGCAGGCAGAATCCAGGAAACTTCCTGGATTAGATGGCATCAAAACCGAGCCTCGAGAAATGAGAAATAGTTCAATTGGTTGAGAAATGACAGAGGGGGAACCCAGGTGAGAGAACAATGAAAAACAAAGATTAAGAACTCTAGACAGTATAAATATCCAGGCACAACCGTAGATGGATGATTCTAGAGCAATATGCTGGCAAAATCAGAGGAACTTTTACAATATACCAACTTCTGTGTCCCTCTCCGGACATACGGTATTGGCATCTCTGCTGGGGAGGCCAAGACAGAGATTTTGAAAATGCTTCCAAGGTGATCCTAAGGCATGGCCAGGGTTTAGGAGCCTCGGTAGGCCATGTGTACAAGAGAGTATAGTGGGCCTGTGAAGTGGCTGCCAGCAATCTCTAGCTGTGTCCCTCTGCTGAGAACAAAGGGAGCCAGCAACCATCTTGTGAAGTGTGACCTTGCCCCATGACTACAGATGAGCAGGCTGGGGCGGGCCTGAACCTTTGGTGCCGAGGTGTAGCTCTAAACCTGGCAGTGGGCAGCTTCCATCTGCTCTGTGAGCTGGAGGAGCAAAGGGGACTGAAGGAACAGAAGGAACGAGGCTAATATAAGGAGGAGAGAAGGAATGGGAAACTGAGAGGATCCTGCCACCTTCCAGTCCCTGGTTCCAGTACTTTCTGAGGTCCCACTGGATCCCTGGCCCAGAGTTCCCTGAGACCTCCTCTGTCCTTATAATAGAGCCTCGTTTGCAGTGCTGGCCTGGCTGGAACCGGCCTCCGTTACCTGCAGAGATAGGCAGGGCAAGCTGTATCCCCAGACACGGCAACACTGCCTATTGCCAAGTCGCGGCCGGCATCTCGGGAGCGTGGCTCTGTCACTACGTAACCAGCTAGTGCAGCCGTTCTCAAACTGGTTTTCTTAGAACAGTAGGCTCTGTGGAATTAAGGGGTGTCGCAGCGCACACACACACACACACACACACACAAGAGCCATTCTTGGTCAAGTAAGCTGGGACACCTCTGGACTAACAAAGTGAAACTGGTTTCTCAAAACAGAATACACTTTGAACTTAAATCATGTTATATGTCAGTTATACCTCAATAAAGCTATACAGGAAAAACAAAAACAAAAACACCTTTCAGGCTTCACCAGAAACAGAAGATAAAGGTTTCTTTCCTAGGGACTTCTTCTCAGAGCTTTTAGAAGCCTTGTGCATCGTGACTCCCTGACGGGGAGGAGAGAATGCAGCGTTGCTCATATTTATTTATTCTTTTGTTTGTTTGTTTGTTTTTTCCAAAACCACGTTTCAGAACTGGTTCATGGCCCATAAGAGCTAACTCATTCATTCATCTGTTTCGTCCTTCCATAAACATTTATTAGAGTAGCAAAAATAAGAACTATTTCTGAAAATGGCATGTTGTCTCGTGAGGAGGACACACCAGCCTCCCGGGAATGATGTGTGTGTATGTACATTTGTGTCCCTGTGTGTGTGCGCGTGCGTGCCCACATGTGTGTGCATGCTTATGTGCCTGGGGGTGTTTGCTAAGAAAGGAATAAAGAGAGGGAGAGCCAGGCAGAAAGGAAGACGGATCCTTGGCTTCAGTGCTGAGGTACACACTTCCAGATGCCCAGTGATAAAGACATCATCTCAATCTCCAAAATAGAATTACACTGGTTGCTCTGATTAATCTGACTTCAGTTAAAAGAAACCTCCAGATCATTTATCCCCCAGTCCATCAGATGATAACGGTGTGCCACAGCAGAACATGCTTATGCCTAAGCTAATTTTTATTTTGTGAAACCGGCCTCTTTCTGTAATCATATTCCATTTTCTTTCTTAAAAGGCCTTCATCAAAAGAGATTTCCCATATTAATGATGATAATGCTTTCATGGGGGAAAAGAAGGTGGAATGAACATTTGTAAAGCATCCCTTCCCAGCCATAGTAGGTGGAGCATTACAGATACTTATTCTTTTTTTTTTTTTTTTTGAAGATTTTATTTATTTATTTGACAGAGAGAGACACAGCGAGAGAGGGAACACAAGCAGGGGGAGTGGGAGAGGGAGAAGCAGGCCTCCCACTGAGCAGGGAGCCCGATGCGGGGCTCGATCCCAGGACCCCGGGATCGTGACTTGAGCCGAAGGCAGATGCTTAACAACTGAGCCACCCAGGCGCCCCCAGATACTTACTCTTATTTGAATCTCCCAGCGATGCGGTAAAGCGGGCAATTCTTTTTTTCTTTTTACTGATGAGAAAGTTCTGTGAAGGTGAGAACTCTAGGTCTTTTGCAGTCATTTGGTACCTGGCCTATTGTTGGGCCTCTGTAACATATTTATTGAATAAATGAAAAAACGAAGGAGGAAACTGAACCTAAGAGTTGGCTCAGGATCACCCAGCTGGTCAATGTCTAAAGCCATATTTGAACTTAGGTCTGTCTGATTCCAAGGCCCTACTGGCTCCCTTGTCATGTTAGAACTGAACAAGATGCTTTTGTGTACATAATTTGCTTTAGTTCTACAACCCTGCAAGGTTGGGAGGCCATGCAAAACCATTCTCATTTCCTAAATGAGGGCACTGGGGCTCAGAAAAATCAAGAAAGGTGTCTAGAATCACTCAGGTAGTAGAAGGAAGGTTCAAGACCCCATCCTAGGGCTTCTGATTCCCATCCCAGTGCTCTTTCAACTACATCAGAGATGTTTGTTTTTGAAATCAAAGATGTTTGAAAGTGGCTGGAGATTTCCCTCAGAATGAGCGGTGCTTGAGCTGATGTCCACATGGCAGACACCTCGCCACCCTCTCCTTAGATTTTATTCATCAGCCCCTACCGTCTCACATAATGCTCACACTAGTGGGGTGCCCCGGACTGACACTGGGGAAGTCTCCTCAGCGGGAGGAGAGGAGGAGATTGCTCAGCCTTGTCCTCAGCTCCTCCATTTCACCCTTGGTCTCCATCAGGACAGCCGAATGAGCACCATCCCCTCCTGGCCATGCCACCTGCTGTCTTCAAGTTGCAAAGCCACTTCCTCCTGAGGCACGGGCATTTCTGTAGAGACCAACTCTGTTTTCCCATGAAAAATGTCCTTTAGAAGAGGATTTCTCCATCAGTCTCCACCGTAAACACGGAGGCACACATTTCTCCAGAATCTTCTTTGCTGCAATTTGCCACTCTGCTGAGGGGGGCCCGGGATCTTCCTTCCCTTGGGACAGCGAGGGCCAGGCCCAGGCTCAGGCTGGAAGTTCTCGAGTCCATTGGCTGCGTTGTGGGACAGAAATGGGTTACTTTTTACTTTTATCCTTTTCTGTTTTCATTTTTCATTTTGTTCCAAACTCATAATGTTTCTTTCAGCTTCTGTCCTCATGATGCCAACACTACCAGTGAAAAATGAATAATGACCTCAGAAAATCCCAGGGTTGTGCATTTCTAGACACAAAGCCAAAGAACTGGTCTGACTCAGATTTTGTTTCCCTCCACCAAGTGGAATAGTTTAGGCATTTTGGGAAGACAGGTTCTGGGGGCTACTAAAAGTGGTTAGAAAAAGGCTCTGTATATTAATAAATCTCTCTCCTGATGATATAAATAAATAAATAAATCTGCTCTCTCACCAGCACTATCTCTTGCTTTAGGCTCTGGGCATCTCTCTCCTGGAAATTTTGATAGGAGCTAGTTAGGGACTGAATTGTGACTCCCCTGAATTCACGTGTTGATGTCCTGGTCTCAGAATGTGACGTATCTAGAGATAGGGCCTTTAAAGAGGTCATTAAAATGAGGTGATATGGGTGGCCCTAATCCAATAAGGTGACCTTATAAGGAGAGGAGATTAGGATACAGACAGACACAGAGGAAAGACTGTGTAAGGACACCGGGAGAAGTCGGCCGTCCGCAAGCCCAGGGGAGAGGCCTTTGGAGAAACCAACCTGCTGACACCTTGATCTCAGACTTCTAGCCCCAGAACTGTGAGAAAATCACTGTCTGTTGTCTGAGCCCCCAGTCTGTGGTGCTTTGTTATGGCGCCCAAGCAGACTTGACACAGGTGTTGGGATTGAGAAGGAGGCACTGCTGTCATTAACACAGACTGTGTAAGTGGCTTTGGAACTGGGGGATGGGTAGAGGCCGGAAGAGTTCTGAGGTTCGTGTTAGAAAAAGCCTAGATTGCCTTGAAGGGACCACTGGTAATCTACCAAACGAATACAGATTTATGATAATAATTACAATAATAAATTCCAGGATGTAGAAAAGAAGTAACTTTGGGGTCATTCTAAAGTTCCAGGCATTGTGCTAGATACCTTACATATGTTAGCTCATTTGTGCTTCATAATAATCCTACAAACTAGTGATATGTATAAATTATATGTATACATAAACCTTGATGTTTATATAAATATTTATGTATGGGGCACCTGGGTGGTTCAGTCGGTTGAGTGTCTGAGTCTCGGTTTCAGCTCAGGTCACGATCTCATGGGTCATGAGATGGAGCCCCACATCTGGCTCCCTGCTCAGAGGGGAGTCTGCTTAAAGATTCTCTCCTTCTTCCCCCACCCCCACTCTCTCTCTCTCTCAAATAAATTATTTTTATTTTATTTTATTTTATTTTATATAACATTTTATTCTCAAATCTTTTAAAAATGAATACATATTTATATAAAGTTTGATTTATATAAATAAATATATTAATTAATATCTCCATATTATAGCTAACAACAACAAGCAACAAAACCAGTAAACATGTTACTAAGCTCTCTCTCTATACCAGGTACTGTTTGAGAGTTTGATATTCTCTGCCTTGATTTTTACATACCACTGAATGGTAGATGATAAGACCACATCGTAGTTAAGAGCACAAGCCCTAGAGCCAGATACCGGAGTCCACATCACATTTCTGCCACTTTGTTGTTGTGTGGCCTTGGGCAAGTTCCTTACCCTCCCTGAGCATCAGGTTCCTCATCTATAAAATAGGGATGATGGCAATGATATTAACACTTCTTACTCCATAGGGTTATTGGGATGGTTGAAATAGCTAATACAGAGGAAGTAGAGGTACCCAGGCTAGAGCCTGGCCATATATGTGTCAACGATTATGACACCCACTTGAAATATGGGGAAATTAAGGCTCAGAGAAATAAGTTTACTCTGAGTTTGTTCTATGAAAGCTATTTTTAAAATTATATTTAGTATGCTACTCTCTTTACCTAAAACCTTTGTTAATTCATTGTTTTCTACAAAATGAAGTCCAGATTTCTTAGAATGGCCCGTCTTCCCAGCCTCAGACCCTGCCGCTCTGCCAGTGCCCTGTGCTCTAAATGTCCTAACACGGGTCCCTCATGACATGGCACATGCTTTCATAATGCTGGCTTCATACCAGCTCTTTCTGCTGCCTGAACTGCTCTTCTCTCAGCCCCATGGCCAATGCCTGGCCCTTCTTCTAGTTCTGAATCAATGGTCATTCATTCATTCATTCATTCATTCATACAGTTACATGAGTGTCTACTTTGGATAAGGCGCTTTTCTAGGCATTTGGGTACAGCAGTAAATAAGAAACATTCAGTGCCTTCTAAGCAGATAAGCCCGTGGGGAGACAGACAAATAAGCAGGCCTCATGGGTCAGTGTGATAAAGACAGTGACAGAGTGGGCAGAGGAGGGGCACCTCGCAGGGCTGGGCTGTGAGTGCAATTTGTGAGACTGACCTTCCCTCCCCTACGCCTTTCTCTACACCCGGGAGATAGATGGCCACACCACCAAAGAATATTTACCTGATCCTGTCGGATTGCCATTGTCCCTTTCTATGAATGGTGGATCCACAAGAAGAAAAACGTTTCACTTTTGTAAATATAAAAACACTTGTTCTGTGTTTCATTCTAAAGATAATGAACTATCCCTCACTTAAGAGAGACTTAGACATATCTTTACACACTGTGGCTTCATGGGGAAGGGAGGCAGATGATGATGGGACTGGATCAATCTTGAGCATCACATTTGCCCCAAGAGAGAAACTCACTCGAGGAAGGAAGTTGTAAAACTGAACAAGTAGCATGGAGCCTATGGTAGACTGATTGCAGAGATGGCCCTGCTTCTCCATCCTTCCTCCAGCCATGCCCCTTTTTTTTGCAAGGCGACTTTGCAGCCTCTCCCATCAGGAGGCAGAGCCTTGTATCTGGAATGCCCAGATTTGCTTTGGCCAATAGAATGTGTGGGGGTAACAGTTCCACTTCTAAGCCCAGGTCTCGGGAGGGCTCAAACACTTTTGCTCACTCTCTCGAACCATCCACTGGCATGTGAACAAGTCTGGGTTCGCCTGGTGGAGAAAATTGAGAAACATATGGAGGAGAGCCCATTCATCCTGGCCAAGTCCATCACAGACCAGCCAGTCAACCTCCAAACGTGAGAGAGCCCTGCCAAGATCAGCAGAACTGATCCACAGCTGACTATAAACGCATGAGTGGTTCCAGCCAAGACCAGAAGAACCACCCAGCTGATGCACGGACTCACAAGCAATAATAAAACCACCGTGTTTTGGAGAAAAGTGTTACACAGCATTATTGTGATGATAGATAACTGATACAGATGGAAAAGGGGATCAGATTTCCAGTGGAAACATTCTACAAACTATTAAAGTATAATAGAAAAAATATGTCTTGTTCATGAATTTAGGGACAGTGTTTTGCTTTGTTATAATGAAGAGCAGTTCACTTGTCAGGCATGCTTTGGAATGAAATTTGAAGTTGTACTTCTCTAAAGATATTCAAAATCCATATTTTGAAACATGGAGCAATGGGATTTTCCAATTTCCTCTCGCTAATGTAGTTTAATAACATACATTTGCAATGTACCAATGTCCTCTGCAGTTCTGTCTTCCCACACATATGAGCTATGGTCACCTGCACAATCCGTGAAAGACTGGGTTGAGAATTCTAGAAATAGGTGGCAAGATGGGGACTGGAAACCTGGTTTTCTTATTCCAAGGTCAATGTTCTACCCACCATTAGATTATTCTGTGTCTTCTTTCTCTTCTCTGGCCTACGAAATTTCTGGCCCATGAAATTTAGTAAGCTATACATCTTCTTTATTAAAATTTAATTGCAGTACATGGATTACTTCATTAAAAATTTCAAACACTATAGAATAGCATGACTAACATTTATGGAGCACTCACCATGTCATGGTCATTGTTACTAGTACTTTATATGCATTAACTATACAAATAATATAATCCTTACTGACCTATTATCATCCCTATGGAGACACAGAGAGGTTAGGTGACTTTCTCTAAGTGACATAATCAGAATAGAGCTTGGCTCTGAGCCAAGACAGTCTGCCTCCGGAGTCAGACTCTGAACCACTTACATACTGTTTTGTTATACGGAGTAAGAAACCATTTATATTTTATCTACTCATAAAGACCAGCTAATAAGTGAACCTCTAATAAGTACATCATTTACATGATTATTACAAGTTTCAGAATAAGTGAAATGAGCTAAATACCTAGCACTTCTTAGGCATCTGATGAATGTTAGTTCCCCACTTCCTCACCCTATGTAAGTGATGGACGTCGTTCCTTCATCTATGCCAAGCACATTGGTGAGCACTCTCTGTGCCACTGAGGCACTGGGTCTGTTACTCGATCAAGGCAAAGTCATTGTCCTTCAGAAGCTCCCAGTTTAGAGGAAGAGGCAGACGGCTTAAGACAGCAGGGCTTTCTAGGGGCACCTTGGGGGGCACAGAGAAAAGACGAATGAACGCTGCTCCTGAATTTCCGGGCACTTTGCAGAGCGGGTCTTGAAGGCTGATTCAGGGTTCTATGGTGTAAAGAACCAGAACTTAGGAAAGGAGAGGTTTTTTGGGTTTTTTTTTCCCCTAATTTTTTATTGTTATGTTAATCACCATACATTACATCATTAGTCTTTGATGTAGTGTTCCATGATTCATTGTG
>NC_138373.1:145126434-145137740 GCF_054177405.1 Leptonychotes weddellii | reverse complement strand
GTACCCTCCCCAGTGTCTGTCACCCAGCCACCCATCCCTCCCACCCCCCACCACTCCAGCAACCCTTAGTTTGTTTCCTGCGATTAAGAATTCCTCATATCAGGGAGATCGTATGATACTTGTCTTTCTCTGACTGATTTATTTTGCTTAGCATAATACCCTCTAGTTCCATCCACGTCGTTGCAAATGGCAAGATCTCATTCCTTCATAATAAGGAAAGGAGAGGTTTTAAGTGTAGGTGGGAATGGTAGTTAATAGACGTTTATAGGACATACTGTGTGCCAGACACTGGTCTAGGTGAGGTATATCTATATCTATCTACCTATTTTAATCCATTAGATTCATCTATAGAGAGTTTAAGTAATCTATCCAGAGTCGCAAAGCTCGTAGGTGGCAGGGCTGGGATTTGAACCCGGTGCAGTGTGGCTCTAGAGTCTGTGCTGTCCTATTACCTCTGAAGAGCTAGAACAGTTGGGAGACTTGGATCACTTGGAACCAAGCAGGTCCAGGCCCTTCTAGTCCATATATGTTCACCATCCAAAAGGAGCTCAGGATCTACCACTGGAATCTGCGCCTCCTTGTGACTAAGTGGAGGAAGAGGAGCAAGCAGGAGGCTCGTGCTCACCGCTCTGCTGAGAACAGCAGGAGCCCCACTTCTGTGCAGAGCTCCGGCCTGTTCTGGGAAAGTCACCAGGAAAAGGAGATGAGGCAGAAAGCCTCGTTGGGCTAACGGAACCTTTGCAATCGGGATTCCTTGGAAAACTTTCACATGACGTTAGCCTATCCCGGCAGTGCCTGCTTGAGAGTCTTACCGTGATCTCCATAAATCACTCATAATTCATGCAGGGCTGTGTTGAATGGTTCACGTTAAGCCGGACGTCTAAAGCTGTGAGTCTAAAGAGATCTGGGCAAACTGGAGATATATCAAAAATGCAAGAGAAAGGACAAACATAAATGTGTTTGGTTCTCTTTTTCCCAGTCGCCCTTGGTCCAGTGATTCCTGGTTTTCATTTGCTTTGTAAAGTGTGTTCAAGGGACAACTAAGTAGGGAGCCATCAAAGCTGGCCCTGCTGTGAGAAAGCAAAATTCTCCAAAATGAAGTAGAGAGTCCCAGGAGGGCAGAGGTAGCTGCCCAAAGTTCCTTCTTGCCTGCACTCCACCCTCTCCCTCCCCTCTGCCAAGAAAGTCACTCTGTTTCTTCTTTAGTGGGTGCTCATCAGGCAGCACTAAGCTATGAGTGAGTATTCCTGGGCACAGACACACCTCTTCCTCTCTTGGGGAAGCATTGGGTCAACCTACCAGGGAGTTAAAGTGGGTTTGGGTTTTCTTGTTGCTGTGGTTACTCTCCCTGCCACAGGCTCAGATTTGCCCTGTGATGCTGCTGCCTGCGGCTGACCAGGGGCCTGGTGTGGAGCGTTTCCTCTGGTCCCTGCTCTACCCTGATTCTCAGCAGGTCTGCACCTCCGTGTCCAGAGGGGCTTGGTGTCGGTCTGCTCTGGCTGCCATAACAAAGTACCATAGACAGGGGGGCTTAAATATCAGACACTGATTTTCTCACCGTTCTGGCAAATGGAAGTTCAAGGTCAAGGTGCTGGCAGGGTAGGCATCTGGTGAGACTGCTTCCTTGGCTTGCAGATGGTGACCTATTCTCTGTGTGTTTACTTGGCCTTTCCTTGGTGAATGTACTGGAAAGGAGTGGGGGGAGAGAGAAAGAGAGAGCAAGAATGCTCTGATGTCTCTTCTTATAAGTTCACCAACCAGTCCTATCAGATCAGGGACCCACCCTTATGACCTCACTTAACCTTAATTACTTCTTTAAAGGTCCCAGCTCCAAATATAGCCAAACTCAGGTTTAGGGCTTTGACATAGGAATTTTGGGGAGACACAAACATCAGTCCATAACACCCTGGGCTCTCCCAGTGCTGCTCCTTCTCCTGTGTAGGCTTCTAGTAGAGGCCTGGGTTTCTCTGATGCCCTGGCCCAGCCTTCACCGTTTTCAGTCCTCACATGCCTGGACCTCGGGAGAGGGGCCTTTCAGCATCCCTGTCCCTCCATTCTATGGCAGCTAAACTCTGCCTTGGGTCTGTGGTTGATCTTGGGCAGGAAGAATTTCCTATCCTCTTTACTGGGTTGAACAGCATCCCCCACAATTTATGTCCACCTGGAACCTCCAGATGGGACCTTACTGGGATATAGAATCTTTGCAGATGTAATCAGTTCAGATGGGGCTACACTGGATTCGGGTGGGTCCTAAAGCCAATGACTAGTGCCTTTATAAGAGAAAGGAGAGGGAGATATGCAGAGGGAAGAGAGCCTTGTGAATGAGGAAGCAGAGACTGGAAGGATGTATCTAAAAGCCAAGGAACTCCAAGGATTTCTGGCAACCACCAGAAGCTGAGAGAGAGGCATGAGCCAGATTCTCCCTCCCAACCTCCAGAAGGAAGCAAACCTGCAGACACCTCGATTTCAGACTTCTGGCTTCCAGAACTGTGAGAGAATACATTTCTATTGCTGAAGCCATCCAGATTATGGCACTTTGTTACCGCAGTCCAAAGAGTCAAATACACTCTCCTCCAGTTGTAGCCGATTTCTGCTTGGTACCAGTTCACCATCCTGGTCCTGAGGGAGCTTCCGGTTCTTCCCCCAAGGGCAGAGGGTTTTGCTTCCATCTCTGTCCCAGAACAGTGGATTTATGTCTGGGCCTTGTGGACAAGAGGTTTGCTGCTCTTCCCTTGGCAGCTTAAGGCTTTGCTTTTTGAGGAGAAGGATCTGGGAAAGCAGCAGGGCTTTGTGTCTGTCCCCTCCTGCCACTTCTGGGCTCTCCAGCCTCCGGCCTGTCACTCGTGTTTCTCTTGAGCACACAGTGGAGTAAAGCTTGAGAGCAAGCACCATCTCCCTCTGTGTCTGGGCTCCTTGCTTTCCCAAACTCACTCACATGCTAGCCCACACTGGCCTTTAAGAAGTCGTTAACATCTTAGCTGATTAAGTCCCACCCACTTGAACAGCTGCTGCCACTTTCTCCCATGTTCCACCAAAGGTGAGGCGGTCGTGCGTCCTGTGTCTCCTCAGAATGGTTTGCCCCTTATTGGAATGCAGTTTACTATGTAACTTTGCAATCTCAGCTCTCTGATAGTCTCAAGAAAAGTGATGATTTTATAAGTCATCCAGCATTTTCTTCCCCTTCACGGTGGGATCAATGTTCTCTTGGGGTTTTCATCATTCTAAGTAGAAATGGAATTCCTTAACTAATATTTGTCCTAAATATACGTTAGTGCAATTTCTCAAGGGCCTAGATTTGACTCTTGGCTCTAAAACTCACTAGCTCTGGGACCGTGGGGAAGTTGCCTACTTTTGCTGAACCTTGGTTTCCTCAAGGTTAAAATGAAAGCTTGACACAAGTCCCATTCGGTTCTCATAGCCATTATTTTAAAAGAAGGTTCTGGAGCAATCTCACAGACTGAACTATTAGTTTTGCCTTATTTTAATGTCAGATTTTCAGAGTACCTTGTCTTGATTGGATAAAATGTGGTTTTTGTTTGTTTTTTCCAAGATTGGTTGGGAAAGTGGGTGGGTAGGAAGATTCTCCCTCTTCAGATTGCTGGTTTTGATGGGCTTCTAGTCATAGGGAAGGTGTAGCCTTTGAAACAGACAGACCATAAAGCTTACATACTTCTTGAACCTACCATAGTAATTAAAGAACTTATTTTAAACTTATTTTTATTGTATTTCTAGCATGTAGGAAAAGTTGTATTGGCGCCAGGTAAAGCAAAATCTGTCAACAGGGAGTTTTTCATTTTCTGTTACTCCTGAGACCCTCAGGCACTCGATGTGGTCCCTGCAATGCCAGGGCCCTGGGGTGAATGTTGGAGATAAGGAGACAGTTTCTCCAAGCAGATGCCACAGCCCCCCTCATCTGGCTTAAATAGTTTTTAAATGGTTTCTGTCCTGGGGACATGCCAAACCCGGGCTCCTCCCTAAAATAAAGCAGCCCATGTGAGCTGGGGCTGTTTACAGAATGTCTGCAGCCTTTTGGCCTGCAAGGAATTACTGTGGTTGTTGTTACTTGGAAGAGAACAGTTCTTCTAAGAGTCCTTGTGAGGCTTCATGAGGGACTGCAGGAGAAATGAGAAAAATCACGTAAGAAGGTGCAACAGGACTTTTTTTTTTTTTTTTTCAGTTATGCCACTAAAAGAAATATGTAAGTTGGGAAAATCATTTCATTTATGTGTTCATTTGTTTATTCAACACATATTTACTGGCTAGCTATTACGTGCCAGGTACTATGCCAGATGCTTGAGGCACTACAGTTAACAACAAAGATAAGGGCTTTGTACCCATGAAGCTTGTAGCCTAGTTGGGAAGGAATTAACTAGATGTTTACATAAAATAATATTTTAAATTATATTGGGATAAATACTGGTAATAAGAAGTACAAGTCTAGAGGATTAGAAAAGGCTTCCCTGATGAAGTGACGCTTTGACTTAGATTTGAAGTATATGTAAGCACTGAATAAACTTTTCAGAGGGAAGAAGAGGATATTTCAATTAAAGAAAAGCATGTGCAAAGGCCCTGAGGCAGGAAGGAGTTTGGAAAAACCAACCTATACAAGAAAAATGACCTACAAAAACTTACATTTGGGGAGTCCTCTCAAATGCACAAATTGGCTCTAAATATTATAAAGCCTACAGGAAGGCAAATCCTGTTCATGCATGTAGTGCTTCCAATCAGTATTATATTCTTCATTCTTTTTTTAAAAAAAGATTGTATTTATTTATTTGAGAGAGAGAGAGCAATGAGAGAGAGAGAGAGCATGAGCAGGGTGAGAGCTAGAGGGAGAGGGAAAAACAGACTTCCAGCTGAGCAGGGACCCTGATGCAGAACTTGATACCAGGACCCTGGGATCATGACCCGAGACGAAGGCAGACACTTAACTGACTGAGCCACCCAGGTGCCCCTATTCTTTTTTTTTTTTTTAAAGATTTTATTTATTTATTCATGAGAGACAGAGAGAGAGACAGAGGCAGAGGGAGAAGCAGGCTCCCCACGGAGCAGGGAGCCCGATGCGGGACTCAATCCCAGGACCCTGGGATCATGACGTGAGCCGAAGGCAGACGGTTAACCGACTGAGCCACCCAGGCGTCCCTAGGTGCCCCTATTCTTCATTCATTCTTAAATAAGAACAGGCAAATAAGGATATCCAGACCTTTAAGAAAGTCCTTTAATATGAAATTCAGAAACGCAAGAAAAAATCAAGAGGAACTTGGTAGAAAAATCTCATTTTCAGGGAGCAGAAAGAAATTTTAAAATAAAACAACGCTATACTAAAACATTCAGAGAAATACAAGAAGTTTTTGCATCCATGACAAAAGGACAAGTTAGTATAAAAAAATAATACGTAGAAAAATAAGACAGAAAGGGCTCTTGGAAATTAAAATTATGATAGTTGGAATGAAAAAATAGTAGAAGGGTTGGAAATTAAAGTTGGGGATATCTTCTAGAATATATGAAAAGTCAAAAGGATAGAAAAATAGGAGAGAAAAGATAAGGAACTCATTCTATCAGACCTGGAGTTTCAATGGTCTACTAAAAGGAGGTCCAAAAAGATACAACAGAGGAGAAGAAGAGAAAGGAAATTATTAAGGAAATAGCATAGAAAAAGATCTTATGGACATGCAGAAATAATCATAACACTCCTATTGAAAGGTGGAATCTATTTCTTTACCCCCTGAGTCTAAGCTGGGTCTGACTTGCTTTATCCAATAGAATGTGGCAGAGGTTCTGAGCCTAGGCCTTGAGAAGCTCTGTATTTCCATGTTTGCTCTTGGGATCACTGCTAACCTCTGCTAACCATATGAGCAAGACTGGCTACACTGAGGGAGGATGAGAGGTAATATGAGGCACAGCCGAGTCCAGCCTATATCAGCTGAGCCTGACCAGATCATTAGAACTGCCCAGCAGAACCCAGAGCAATTCATTATCAATAACTAAATTTTGGGGTGATATCCATGCAGCAAAAGTTGGCACAATGAGTGTCTACACTACAGAGTTTTACCAAGGGCCCATCCCAATAAGTGAATTAAAGGCTCACACAAAGACACATCATTATGAAATTTCAGATCATTATGAGATAAGAGAAAATCCTAAAGGAAAAGCAGATCACATTAAAAAAGAACAGAAAAGAGAATGGCATTGAAATTCTTAATAGCAACACTAGATGCTGGAAGATACTAGGGCAATAATACCTCTCAAGTCTGAAGGGAAAAATATTTCCAATCTACATGTTTTCTATCTAAACAAGACATATTAGTCCTCTATTGCTGCCATAACAATCATCACAAACTTAGCAGCTTAGAACAATACAAATTTATTACCTCACAGTTTTGGAGATCAGATGTATGGCAGTATTGACTGGTAATTCAGGCTTGGGTCTTGCAAGGCTGAAATCCCTGTGTTCACCGGGTTGTGTTCCTTTCTGAAAGCTCTAGATTGAGAACTCTCTTCCAGTCTCATTCAGATTGTTGACAGAATTAAGTTCCTGTCAGTTTTAGGACAGAGATCCCCACTTATTCACTGGCTGTTGACCAGAGAGGCCTTTGTCAGCTTCAAGAGGCTGCCAGCATTCCTTGGTTCATGGCTTTCTTGCTTGGTCTTCAGAGCCAGCATTGCTTCACCAAGTCCTTCTCACTTCAGATCTCTCTAATGGTCTCCTCTGCCTCATCTCCCTTCCTTTCAGCTAGAGAAAAGTCCCTGATTTTATGGACTCATGTGATTATATGACACCCATCTGGATAGTTTAAAATATTTTCCCCATCTCGAGATCCATAATCTTCATGACATCTGTAAATTCCCTCTTGTTGTGTTATATAACATATTCACAGATTCTGGAGATTAGGGTGTGGACATTTTGGGGGGATTATTATTCTGCCTACCAAGCTGTGGAATAAGTGTAAGCCTAGAATAAAGAAATTGTATCAAAATGTAGCTTCCTATCTTCTGCTTCTCAGAAAGCTATTAGGAGATGGCCTTTGCAAACAAGGTAGTAAAAAAAAAAGAATGATTTTTAGGACCAGAAGTAAGATGGCAGTGATGGAAGCCTCCAGACAAAAACTCTGTGGCAGGCCTAGGTAAGAAATGTATGAAAAGCCTCACTGAAGAGGGTAGGGGAAAGGTACAGAGCTAAGTAACTGGAAATGAGTGGGTCTGTAAGATTAAAGGCAAAGGAAACAGCACATAAGAACTCTACTCTAGTTGATAAAGTTGAGTCCCATACTGGTACAGTTAATAATACTGAAACCACCATACACATATCCTGGAAGTGGACAGTTAAGTAAGTGGATGACAGATGCCAGGAACCAGGTTTCTCACTGTTGGAGTAGGAGATTACAGATAAGTGAGGGCCTGGATCCATCCATGTAGTACTGGATGAGAGTTGGATATGTCAGTAAGAACTCATCTTTAGCTTTGTATAGGTACAGGTGGTTACATATAGAAACATCTACAGATATATATCTACACACTGGTTAGTTATATACACACGTATCTCCTTGTTCTATCAGCTGAGTCTAGAAACAGTGACAATCTGATGACAATGAGCACACCTCATGACCAGATCTTAGTTTCTAATACCATTCTAATACCATTCAATAAAAGGAATCAAGGCTCCCTGGAGAAAAGGTTGATTCTAAGACTGTGGAAAGAAATGTATAAGATGATCATGGAGCATCTTGTAGTGCCAGAGAATAAGAAAGTGCTCAAAGACAAACAAAGCCCACAGTTATAAATAATAAAGGTATGTCAAAGGTTCACAGGAGAATTGAAGTTCACCCACAGTTGTTTGGAGCCACAAAATAATTAAGGAAGTAAAAGTAGGATTGCATTATAACCCAAAGTATTAAAAAATTCCATGAGTCAATACTGATAGAGATAAATGATTGAATAAATAAGTGGAGGAAAATAGACAAATCTCCTATGCAGAAAAATTCTAAATAATTTATGTAGATACTCCATCCTCGAAGTGATAGAGCATAACTTCCCACTCCATAAGTGTGGGCTGCACATAGTGGCTTTCCTCCAAAGGATAGAGTATGGAAAAGGGAAAGAAAATACTAACTTTACTGTGGAGAAAGCAGACAAGCCAGGTGATAAAGGTTAAGTTCAATGTTAATAAGTCATATTGATAGTACATACCCTTGATAAGATGTGATGAAAATAGCACGTTGTCTCTGTGGTCTTTCTTGCCGAAAACCTAGAGCCCCAGTCAAATGATGAGAAAAATATCAGACAATATTGAGGGACATTCTATGAATATCTGACTAATACTCTTCAAAACCATGAAGGTCATCAGAAACAAGGAAAGTCTGAGAAACCATCACAGCCCAGAGGAACCTAAGGAGACATGTCCACTAAACATAATGTGGTGTCGTAGATGGGGTCCTGGCTCAGAAAATAAAAACATTAGATATAAACGAAAGGAATCTGAATAAAGTATGGACTTTAATTAAGAATGTGTTAATATTGGTTCATTAGTTGTGAAAAATGTACCCTACTGATATAAGGTGTTAATGATAGAGGAAACTGGGTGCGAGGTATATGGAAATTTTCTGTAATATCTTTATGATAATTTTGTAAATTTAAAACTTCTAAGTGAAAAAAGTTGATTAAAAAAGGATAGAACATATTGTGACACACTGCAGTAGTAAGGATAATTATTATTTAATGAAAATTTTGTTCTTGCAACTATAAATAGACATGTAGACACACACTAGGTCTTGATGTAAATTCTTTTCTTGCTGGGAATTATAAAAAGTTTGGAAAACACTGGATCAGAGGATGGCTCTTGGCTTTAATATTTCTTAAAGTTATTCATTTTAAGTTGTTGATGAGAGGTTTCATTTGTCTAGTCAACAATCACTCAGTGATTAATCACCATGTCCAGAGTACTGTGCTTCCTACCAAAAGGGATGTCACAGATGAACAAGATACAGCGTTTCATCTGTTAGAGACAGAAGCAGAAAAACAAATACAGTGTCAGACAAAAGCCTGTGAAATAAATGCTAGACAGAGGTTTATAAAAATGCCATGAAAGCATAGAGGACAGAGAAGTAAGAGTTGACTCAGAGGGTTGGGAAAGGCTGGAGAGGAGCCGGCATTTTAGTTAGACTTTTAAAAGAATAATGAGAATCACTAATGTTTGCTGAGCACTTCCTATGTTGCCAGAGTCTTTGCAAGAACATTACAAGGATCATCTTATTTTATCCTCACACATCCTTCTGGCTAGGCGCTAGTTTCACTCCCACTTTACAGAAGAACAAACTGAAGCTTTAAAAAGGTAAAGGAATTGCGCAAGATGCACAGCTGTGAATTGGTGGGCTGAGATCTGTGCCATGTCCTATGCCTTGGAATTGCATACCCCACCCATCCCAGCTCTAGCCCTTCCCTTCCCTACTCTATTTTCCTCTAGCTACAGAGTGTGGTTTAAGATTTCCATTCCCTTAAAATAGTGTCCTTTGTTGCCTTTGCTCCCACCACCCCTCTCCCATCTCCCCTCTGAAACACTCCTACATAACCTTCATAGCCCAGCTCAACTGCTACCTCCTTTGTGTAGAGATCCTTCATTCCGGTCTCTTTCAGCAGAATCCACTGCTCCTTTGCTTCTATAAAGCTTTTGTTGAAAAACCTGTCTCCTCCACCTCTACCCCACTCATGACTCTACTGGTCATCTTTCTCTTTGTGTTTCTGCCTCCCAGTAGAGTGTGTGGCACACTGTGGTCGCCCAGTAAATGAGAAGAGAAGGAGGAAGGAATTGTAGGATTTCCATGAGTAAATAGGAGAGACAGGCGTCCCAAGCTGAGAACAAGACAAGTAAACGTGGAGAAGTGGGGGGTGGAGTGGTCTTGCAGTGATAGGGTGTCATGTGCCCAGATGTATGGCTAATTTATGCCAGCCTGGGGCCAGATTGTGCCAAACTGGGATGCTTTGCCAGGAAGCCAGGGCTTTATTCTGTAGATAATAGTGACCCATGGAGGGGTTTTGGAGTTGAGGGACAAGATTTGAATTGAGTGACACACTCTATTTAATTCTGTTTTCTCACCTTTGAAGAGGTTGGAGGACAAGAGGAAATATGAAAACTAATATTTATTGTATACCCATTATATTTGAGGCACTGTTCTAAAATCTTTATATAAATCCTCTCATTAATTCTCACAGAAATCCAATACACCAGCTATTTTCCCTGGTTTTACGATTGAGAAGATGAAGCTCAACAGGTTAAGGCACACCGTTGAGAAATGGCAGATCCTGGAGCTGAACTCGAGTTTGCCTGATTCCAAAGCTTATATTTCCCACCACAGAATCCTGCCTCCTTAAACAACTCTTAGAGCCCCTCCTCTTCCTCTCGAAACCTTCTCCTTGTCCCCTGACCTACTTATCTCTGCCCTTTCCCTCCTGTTTCCCTGGACCTAAGTGGCAACTGGCTGGGGAGCAGGTGACCAGATCCCTAGCAGTACGATCACAGTGATGGTTTTATTTCACACCCTCCGTTGGCCTGAGCTGGAGCAGGCCAGTGGGGGCACTAGCCATGTGCACCATCCCTGGATGCTGCAGATGACCTTGACTTCTGGGATCTTCAGGCCAGCAGGGGCATCTGGCCAAGTGCACCATCCCTGGATGCTGTAGATGACCTTGACTTCTGGGATCTTCAGGCCAGCACGGGCATCTGGCCATGTGCACCATCCCTGGATGCTGCAGATGACCTTGACTTCTGGGAATCTTTCTAATTTTTTGAAGGAGACTTTCCCTCTAGCTAATGAGTCACACAAGATAAGAGGTTACCCATTTTAGCTGCTTGGGCGTCTGCTGATTTGAAGCTTCTTTTTGGATGTACTTTTTGTAACTTTCTTTCTAAAACACTTTTCTTCCAAGTCCCTCAGACTAACCAATAGCACAGAAGGAGTTATGAACTGGAAAAAAAAAAAGAAATGCAGCCTTTCCTTTCTTGATAATGGTATTAGAATTCTGGCATTCAGCTCCAAGCTTCCCCGAAGTGTTTAAGCAATGTATGCTTTTTGTGTGCTTGTGATTAAAATATGATGTACCTTAAAAGCCATTCCAGCCTCTTGTGATGTGGTCATAAAAATTATTTCAGCATTAAATACCTCATTCCCATCATGTCAGCTTTGAGACCACTGCTAGATGAATCACTGAAGAAATGAAGCTCTTAGCAAAATATTTTTCTTTCTGATTGCAGGGCCAAGGCTTATTCGATTAAAGGATAAAGGTAAATTGATCAAATATGTGGACATTTGGAG
>NC_138373.1:145096099-145126334 GCF_054177405.1 Leptonychotes weddellii | reverse complement strand
CCCCCCCCCCCCCCCCCCCCCCGCCCTCTCTGCCTTGAATGGAGCACCAGCGATTCCACTGACGAGCTGACCTGGAAGCTTTCACAGAGTTGATAAGAAGACACTTGGCTTTGCAGACTCAACCTGCACAGCACATTTCCCCTTAAAATGCCTCCTTTCAACTTAGGGTCCTGCAGCCTGTCCCTCTTTCCCACCTCTGCCTCCCTCGCTGTCCTGTCACCCAGGTGGCTGAGGTTTCAAGAAAATGAGAAGAGACTGGGAAAAAGCTGGGGGATGTGGGGGCCACAAAAGGCACCTTGGTTTTAATTTCCCCTGTGTTCTTCATCCTAACCCCAGCTGGCTTCCAGAGGCTTCTGTGGCCGGCGGAGTGGCCAGACGCCTCCCTGCTCTGAAATCCCAATATTCATTAAACTTTTGTTTTGAAATCTTACTAACAACAACAAGAATAAATAGTAAAAGCAATTAGGTGTGTTCTTTGTGCCCAGAGCGCACGGAGGTCTTACATTCCTTGCCTCGATCTCCACAACCACCTGCGAGGTGAGTGCTGTTATTCTTACAGATACAGGGTCACTGAGGTTCAGCAAGTTTAGGTAACCAGCACAGGTAGTAGAACTTGGATTTGACCCATGCATTTTGGACTCTGGGCCCTCGGTATGTAATCACTGCTTTAAACTGCTGCCCACATACTACAAATGTAATATTTTATTGGTAAAAGTCAGATGATGCAAACATGTGGAATGTGGGAAGTTAAATGTGCATTCCCCCCCACCACCAATTTCTACCTTCCAGTACATTCCAGCCTGGATGGCTGGGCCCCATTTTCTCTTCTCTCAGCCTTACTGGACAACGATCCTATGAAGGCGCCCAGATTTTATAAGGAACCAAGCTATCAGGGGGCAGGTGATCTTCCCCTGGCATACAACATGCACCATCCCAATGGCCAGCTGACCTATAAGGCTGTGAAGTCCCTGGGGGCAAGTACAGGGACCCTCAGATATAACGTAATGGTAAAGAGCATGGGCCTTGGGGTGAGTTCACTCAGGTGTGAATCTGGCTCTGCCACTTATTGATTGTGTGGTCTTGGTCAGCTTTCCTACTCTCAGAGGCCCAGTTTGCTCATCTATAAAATGGGATTGATGATGCCCATACCTCAAGGATGTTTAGAGATGGGATAGCTATGTGCTAAGCCTGCAGTGCCTAGCGGGGAGCAGATGATCAGTAAGGACTGTAGTCAGGTCCAAGTGTAGGAGGGGCGAATAATTCAGGCCGGAGGGATGTGGGAAGGGCTTGGCGTGGTCAACTTTTTAAGCCTTGGGCCTGGGGCTTCTACTTCCCTCATCCCAGGCACCCAGCAGGGTGTTCTGCCCACTGAAGGGCACATCTGAAACACTTGCTGACTTGTAACAACTAAGCAATGGAGAGGTCTGGGACTAGCTCTGGGAACTTGAGCCTTGGGACAACCAGGAAAACACTACGAAATGCCCGGAAAATATCTATCAGTAGAGTTGATAAACATAACCAGAGGAAATTCCTTGTCGGCATGAACAACAAGGTTCAGTGGAGGATGGACTTTTCTGAGGACTCTCTTGTGCAAGTGGTTTACAAACAAAAGAAGGGATGGATGGATGCAGTGGGGCCCTGGGCAGAAATGCCAGGTTGACGATGGAAGAGGCCAAACCATTTACAAAAATAGCAGTATTTCTTGCACAATCAACCTCTGAAAATGCATCAGCAAGCACGAGGCGGCTTTCACAGCCAGAGACACACTGGAAGCTGCTCGTCTCATTATGTGCCCCAGTCCTACCCAGACCAACGCGAGCAAAGAAGCTTGTGGCCTGTCTCTGAGTCAGCCCTGAGAGGCAGCCCGAAGTGAATGAAAACCCCTCCAGTTCCCCTATCTAAAGGATGTGGCGGGCCAAGAGCCAGAATGTATTATTAACTGGAATGTTTCAGTCTCTAAGTTTAACCAGCTGGAGTTCTCTCTAAAGTACCATCCTATTAACACTTTTGTATTGAAGAATTCGCCATTTAGTGGGATTTGATTATGGGCAGGACTCCATGTCCTTGGCTTGGCTCCTTCTTCTGTACAGTATGCCACCCACCCCCACTGGGCCCTTCACAGCGCTTGTCAGCTGGAGGGCAGCCCACAGGCTCACTTGCGGAGCAAGGATCGCCACGGACTTGACCCTTCTTTGAGGTGACACTGCTAATGTCCTTGGGACTGTGGCAGGCCAAGAGAGGAGAAAGTGCCAGGAAAGGGGGAGAGAGAAGGAGAGAAAGTTTGAATTAGGATGTGAGGGAAATAGTATTTGCAATGGAACCACACGTGGAGGCAGGTTTCAAGTCCACACATCTATCTTTCTGTGCCTGAGGACAGATACTTACTGATACCAGCTTTAGCCAAGAACTCAAGTCACATGAACACCTCCGTGCTTGACTTCACTTTAATATGAAAATTCTTTCTTCCTCTTCTTTCCGATAAACAAAAAGAGATGGGATCCACTTTTATGGAATCCAAAGTGGAAATTGGAACGATGAAAGACAGCCTAAAATTACATAGTATAATCCTATTTTAGGCGTGTGCAATATACCCCCACACACATTTCAAAAATCTTGAAGGATTTATATTAAAGTGCTAACAGTGTGCACCTCTACATGGAAAAATTTGACATGTTTTAAGTGCATGTTCTTTTTTTTTCTGTTCTTACTAAAAGACTTTTTGTAAGTGACCATAAACTGCTCTCCTAATTGGAAAATATTTTTTTAATTTATAAGCCTGAAAAGCTGATCTATGAAACTGATTGAACTATTTATTCCTCTGAAATGCGTGAAAGGAAGGGGTGATTGATGCCAAGGGTGGAGGTTAAGTCAATGTACTCAATCACTGAGGGAAATGAAAAACCTTCTGGGAATGGTTCCTTTTAACTGTTCAGTGTGTTGATGCAATGTTTGACAATGTCACACACTCTGTAGTTTCTCCCCCGCAACATTTTTTCTGATGTATAAACTGAATTTGACATAGCCTTCCACTTAGATCGTAACGGATCTTTTAAAAAAATTGATCACGTAGTATTCATTGTTTTTACCAAGTGATCAAAGTCATAATACCAAATGTAGGTAAACTGTGCTTAACATCTGGTACATGTTGCATGAATGAGTGGATGAATGGATAAGGAAACAAAGACAATAAAGGACATAGTCCTTGCCCTGAAGGAATTCACAACTTAGGTGAAATCATAGAATCCTGTTCATGAAACAACTGAAGGATAGAATGAAAAGGAGAGTTTCAGCAGGACAGATGGAGAAGGAGTTAGCATTTATTAAATGCTGTCTATCAAGGAACACCACATCAAAAACTAATGATGTAATGTATGGTGATTAACATAACAATAAAAAATTTTTTTAAATGCTGTCTAAGTGCACATTGGGCTAAATGCTTCCTATGTGGGACCCTAGGACCCCATTTCATCCCTCAACCTTGTTATGGAGGAGGTCATATTTTCTCCATTGACGAATGAAGAACCAGTGTTCAGAGAGGTGAATTAGTTCCTAAAGGAACTAGGAAAGAAACTTAGGGTCTCTGGACCCCAAATCAATGTTGGATCTGCTCTAACCCAATGCCCCCTCCACACATGGTCTCGTGTAAGTGAAGAAATTACAGCGAAGGTATGTGGCATCCAGTCAGACCTGAGAGGAGAGAGCCCAAGGGGTGGAACCTACCAGGGATGCGCCCCATGCTGATGGTGCTGCCTGGCCCTTGGAGCCTATCCATCTAACTTCCACGTGCCCACTCGAGCCTTCTCAGTCCTCATCCCGAACTGTTCAGCCCAGCTCATGCCGTGCCTCACATCCGCACCTGCTCCAGACAGTTTCTGATCTTTTAGTTGCACCTTCCTCTGGGGGTCCCCTTGTATCTGACATTCTGCTGCATTTCTCCCACATCCTACTTTGGCTGCTTCCTACTCCACAATTCAGCAGCTCCCTCCTATTGTGCTTCCTTGGAGGGTTAAAGGAAATAACTGACACCAACCCATGTGCACAATGTCCAGGATATGATAGGCTTTCAGTGAGTGTGAAGGCTTGTGATTGCAGGACATGATGTCACCCAATGGTTAGGAACTCGAGGCCTAGAGTCACCTGCACGCAAACCCAAGTGTTTGCTCTATCATTTGACTAGCCTCTCCATCCATTGTCTGAGTAGCTTTTGACCTGGGGCAAGTCACCAAACCGGAGCTTCATTTTCCTTATCTGGAAAATAGGGATAATGGTAACACTTTTCTTAGAGAGTGGTTGGAAAATTAAATGAGAAAATACATGTGAAGCACTTAGCACAATGCCAGTCACAGAGTAAAGGATGGATAAATGGTATCATCAAAGGGGCGCCTGGGTGGCTCAGTCGGTTACTTTGGCTCAGGTCATGATCTCAGGGGGTCCTGGGACCGAAGCTCAGTGGGAGTCAGCTTGTCCCTCTGACCTTCCCCCTGCTCCTGCTATCCCTCTCTTTCTCTCTCTCAAATAAATTTAAAATAACAACAACAGTATCATCGTTAATGGCATTAGTAATTGTATAGTTACCATGGTTACAGAACTGTCTGGAAAATTGCAGGTCCAGGGCCCTGTGACTCAGCAAAGACCCTTGTGAGTAACCCTTTCAATCATAGGCTTACGTGACATGACAAGCAGTAACTAGACTCGTAGAACTCAAGACCAAAAACATCGAGTGGATTCTGCACGTTGGAACACAGAGGAGGAAAGATAGAAGAGCAAGAGTGGGCATGATGGTCTGTGGGGCAAGATATAGTCAGACATTGAAGGAATTTCCGGTGGAAGTGTTCTAGAAAGAAAACGATGCTTCATTTCATTCCTCCTTTTGTTCATTCAGTAAACATATACTATGAGTTGTTTGGAATCCAAAGATAAATAGGACAGTTCTTGTAGCTTTCCACCTAACTAGGGACCTATTTTCCTAATGAGATCACCTAATACCATGTACCCTGCTGCAGTCAGGGAATAGAGAAAGGGCCATCCCATACTGAAAGGCTAAAGCATACATTTGAAACATTCTGATTTAAAAAACTAGATAAACACATTCCTAGGAACATACTTATACTGTGGCTTATAAGGATTTGTCTCACGTGGTCTTGTGCACAGAGTCATCAAAAGTTTGTAGCTAATTGCAGGATAAGTTCCAAGCTTTCAGGAGATTCCACCGGCAGTGTTTCCTGTTGACTGAATCCTCAGCTCTCCAGACGGCTCTGTCTCTGTCTATAGAACACTCTGTGTACATCATGACTTCACCTTTACTCATGACTGATTGACCAGAAAACTCTCTTTTCCCCAATCCTTTTGGTCCTCAGTAAATATTTACAGATCATTAGATGGTGGCTCCTGGAATGCATAACAGATGGCTGGAAAGCTCACCAGCAGGATTAGTAGATCTGGGTCACCAGCTTTTTTCTACCCCTCGCATGCTTTTGAAAGTAAGGTTCTCTCTGTTTAACCAACATGGCTGCCATCATGTTCCTGTTGAGAGGTCCTGGGCTCTGTAATGATAACCTCTAGAAAATCTACACACTAAGTTCCAGTGCGAGGGCTGGTGACCCTGGCCCACCCTGCCTCAGCTTTCCGGGCAGGGGCTGTCTGTGGTGAGCAGAGTCCACACTTTCAAATGCACTGAGTGTGCTCATTGATGTCGTCCCAGCTTTGTCCATGCCAAACTTTGGCACTGTCAAACTTTGGGTTAGGGAGACATAGCAGATGATGGGGAGCCAAGAAACAAAGCAAGTCCAGCCCTGAATGTGGTTCAGATCCAAAAGGACAAAGGGGGAAGTCAGAGAGACTATGCTGCAGAATCAAGGTTGGTGTCCTTCCCAGACCCCTACCACCACTCCTCCCCTGCTGGTAAGGAGGCTGCTTCCTCCACCAGAGAGTGGACCTGGCTAAACAGGAGATGCCAGCCCTGACAGGGGTGGGACCAGGAGGAGAGCCTGGACCTAAGACTGCAGGACACAGCTGGAAGTCATGCTCCTCATGCTCAGGGGCTCCCAGAGACCAGGCTGAATCCTTGCTCAGCTTCCCTCCCCTACCCTATCCTGCTTCTTTCCTCATTCCTTTCCCCCAGAACACTCCCTCAATAAGTCATTTTTCGCAAGAATCCCCACCTTAGGCTGTGCTGCTAGAGGACCCTCCCTGGCACCCAATCCAGGGGCAAAGTGGAAGATACATTTTTAGGAAAATAATTTAGTTGGGAGGTTACACGTGTGTCATGGAGCAAGAATTGTCTGGGGCGGCGGGAGCTTGCTGGCACTCTCCCGGACCTTTGCTGACCGCAGCTCCACAAGCCACACTTCTCAGGAACATGCTCAAAGGGCCAATGTGAGGCCTGCACTCAGCTGGTAACATTTTTAAGCTGGACTTGAACAAAAAGATAGAAATAAATAAGACAGCTACCTTTGCATCGTCCAAAACAAAACAAACTGCTCTGTGCATTCTGGTGTATTTCTTTCAGGATTTTTACTGCACACAATTGTAATCACATTGCACATATAATTTAGTGGCCTGATTTTTTTACTTAATATTAAATGTCACCATTTTTATTCAGTTATTCAAATGTCTGAAGCTTCCTGTTACGCACATCATGATCTGCCTATCAATGGCCTTACTGTTGGCCAGTAACAGAGAGCTTGGACTGTATTTTGGATTATACCTTTAGGATGGATTCCCGTAAGTGAAATAATTGGGTCAAAAGCATGCATATTTTAAGGCTTATAAGCCATATTTATTTTCCTAAGGGTTCATATACTGACCATTTCACCAACAATGTATGTGTTTATCACTCCTACTTCTCATTCCTAGTGTGATTTAAAATTGCTTTTCTATTGTCATGATGAAGTATCATTTCCATATCATTTTAATTTACATTTCATCTCTTATAATTTTGGGCATTTCCCCAGGTTATGTTTACCAGTTATATATCTCCTCTTGTCGGTGTTAATATGGATCCTTTGGCCATCTAGCTTTTAGGACCTCACATTCTTCTTATCAGTGTATATGAACTCTTTATGCTCCCAAGATATTGACACTTTTGGCATATGTCTTCCAAATATTTGATCCCATTTCTCTTACTCTAGGTTTTCTAGTATTTTCTTTAAGTATGCAGGCATATTGTATTTTTGTTCACTTAAATCTATTCATATTTTCCTTTGTGATTTATTGCTATTATTTTTAAACTTAGTAACTTAGTCACAAAACCATTTTGGCTTTTAAAAGACTATAAACACTAAAATGTTAACAGATGTTGATTTTCTCAGAATTAAAGGCTGTTTGATTTTTCCTTTTTTCTCTCTTTTTCTTGTTTTCTAAGTGTTCTGCAATGAATTAATTTTCTGTGATAAGGGAAATTTTTTGTGTATTTCCTACATTTTTTAACATTAAGTTTATTTTAGGGCAAGATGAATTGTTTGAACCTTCCAGGGATTTGTCGTTGGCAATGTTTAAATTAGCAACTGCTATATGACAAACCAGCCTAAAACCCAGTGGCTTAAAACAACAGTCATTTCTTATTATAACTCCTGTGTCTGTGGGTCATCTGGGGGGTGGAGGATATTAGCTGGGCTCTCGAAGGTGTCTGCAATGGACAGTGGGCTCAGGGGAGTAGAGTTTGCCTGGAGCTGTAAGCTGGGGCAGCTCAACTTCACTGGCCCTTCTGGGGACCTACCTGCTAGCTCAGGCATCTTCTTCACTTGGCAGTGGTAGAAGCTGATGAGGGTGACTTTAAACACAAAGCCCCCTGAGACCTAGGCACACCCTGATTTCTCCCTCATTCTTTTAACCAAAGCAACTCGTATGGAATAGGGAAATTTACCCTGCTTTTATGGGAAGAACTCCAAAGTCATATGACAGAAGAACTGAATTGGGTTTGATAATGCATCAGTCTACTACAGGCAAGAATAGATTGTCTCTCTTGACTTACGTTTACAAAGTGACGTCTATTTATATCTGGTTTGGCTTATCAATAAAAAAAAATTGTGAGGTTTTTTTATTAAATGGTCCAATATAGATTAATGTAGAATCCTCCCTAAATATTTCACAAAGCGCAACACCCAGTTCCAGACCAATCAATCAATTAAAGAAGTAAAATAATAAAGCAATCTGTGGTTCAGACATCAGGCTCCAAGGAACTTGGAGAAGGCATGAGCAAACTGGTCAGGCAGGGGGGTGGGGGGGCATCTCAAAATGCCCCACTTATGGATAAGCAGCCACTGGGGCATCTTGGCATAGAAACAAATGGGCCCCAGGGAGAGGCTTTCCTTTGTGCCTTCAGACTGTGAACAGCCGTCAAGAGCCGCAGGCTCTGATCACAGCAAAGAAATGGGAGCAGGCAGGTGCAGTGACAAAAGCAATTCCTCAGAGGCTCATCCACATGGATGTCAGACGTCTGAGACGGCAGGTGCGCAAGGACAAAGGGGGGCCACGCAGGAAGCTCCGGCCTGCGCCCCTCTGCCCACCCCTGTCCCCTGTGGCCTAGTTCGGGCCAGATTTAACAGAGACATTGTCTCTCTCACCCCCATGGGGACCTGCTGGCTAGGAGACCATCAGAAGAGTGGCAAAGAGAGCACCGTTAGCGTTCCTGTACATTCCCGAAGCTGGTGTAGTTGGTAAAGACCAGCCAGACACTTCATTCCGTGTAAACCTCACAGTAACCCTCAAATGTGGAGTAACGTTTATTCCCTTTTATGCTGAAGGACATGAAAACTCAGGATGGTCGTTGTTAAACTGTCGTAAGCCAGACGGAGAAAACAGGTTGGGTCCCCATAGTTGAAACTCTGCAAGTCCTTTCTGTGGGGAGAAAAAGAAGTGACATGGTTGTGGTCCAAGAATCATAGTCAAGCAGGTGTAACTTCCTCGGGGTCCAGCCAGAAGTGGACTCAGGGACATGAAGGAGGATGACACCAGAGAGCAGAAGGGGCTCCCAAGAGAGCCCTGAGCTCTTGACTCTCCTCTTTCCAAGGGAGCAGGTGGGGGCCCTGCGCCAGGTGGAGGGTTGAGAGGAACAAACTGACCTGATTTCAAGGCCTGGCCATTCTCTTCCCTCCTCTTCAAAGCACCCGCTCAGAGCTGGGGTCAAAGGTCTAATCGTATTTCTTGCTGATCCTTTCAGAGCACTAATGGGCTACTTGAAGAACCCCGTTGCTAAAAGCCCTACTGCTTTTAGAAAGCTGAGCTTTTAAAGAAGAGCGGTTTGTTAAGTGGGCACTCTGGAATTCTCCATTTATACGAAAAGGATGTTTGATACTCAAGAGGGTATTTGTCACCGGGGGGAAAGGTTAAGTCAATTATTTTGTCTGGAGATGAAAAAGATGGAGAGTCAGCTTAATAACAGGTTTCAGGTCTACAAGGGGCTGTTCTGGGAAGATGGTGACCACCTGTCTGTCCTCTCCACAGCAGAAGAAGAATCGGGCTTTTGTTGGGGAAAGAAGATCTAAGTGAGGCGGATGGAAAGACCACCTGACCATGGCACTGACCACTCCTGCTTCTGCAGACTAGCAGCGGGCTCTCCCTCCCCGACTGCGGCTCCTGAGGAACGGAGGTTGTGGCTGATGATCCTGAGAGGCTCTTCTTGGGTTTCATGACTGAGGTTTGCTGCCGTGAGTTAAAATTGGGAGAGTGAAAGCCAAGGAGTACAAAGACCCACGTGTGGGTCCTGATTGCGGCTTCTTTGTTGAGTGTAAGAGACTTGGTTTCCCTGTACCTGGTTCCTCATCTGTGTGATTGGCTTACCCATGCCCCTGCTGCTCTCCAATCACAGAGTCATGAGATGGACCGCGATGATGCATGTGAGAGTGCAAACCGCACGGCGCTGAGCAAATGGAAGACATTATTTTCCTGGAATAAATGCTGATTATTTTTCAAGTCTAGTGTGCACTAAAATTTTTCTTCCTGCTTTGGAGAAAGTTGCCAGATGGCTTTGAACCCAACCCTGACATGATGTGCCAGTTATTTAGCGCTCAAGCCTTTCTCGGCACGCTGCTCCTTGAGCAAGTCCTGCTTTGCTCCTGCTCCCGGCTGTTCACAAAACTGTCTTTGAGGAGGAAGGGGGCCTCCCAGAGCATCTTCTAAACCAACTTCCAGTACACACTGGTTTCCCTTTTATAGGTGGTGGTTCTGCTTCTCCCGGAATGCCTCTGATGATGGGGAAGCTCATGCTTCCATTTTTAAAGCTATTCCACTTTTTAAAACTTCAGATAGTTAACGATTCATTTTTCCTTACATGAAGCCCCAGTCAATTTCCCTGGAGGAGAGGGAAGAGGTATAGATGCTGGTGAGATGGATGATGTGCACTTCAGAGACAAGGAGTCACGGAGGATGGTGGTTCACAGGAGAAAACATGCCCTTCCAAAGCAGATGGCTGCCACGCTTACAGATGACAGCCCTGTAGGAATGCGGGCCCAGACTTCCCAGATCCAGGGCTGTGCTTGCCACTGGGGTAGCTTCACTCATGTGGAGTGTCCACTGTCACCCTTGAAAGGAGGCTGTACTTTATTTTGTTAAATACCAAAATTAGAAATTGAAATTGAATCATTAAAAAAAAAGTTTAATAACCTTTTACTTTTCAGAAAGAGGAGGAACAGGTAGCCACCTCTCTCTACAGAGTGCCTCTCCCTCACCCCAAATGCAGACCATGGGGTGGCAGCCCCAGTTACTCTCCCAAAGGATGGTGTTTTTACATCCCTCCAATTTTTAAGAGACAATCGAATCGTACTCTTCATTTTTATGCAAAATGTCAAGGTTTTGAAGTTAGCTTTATGTCAAAGATTTTATAAAGACTGCATTAACCACACAAAATATTCTCTGGGTGGTGAATGTGGCCCATAGAACACCAGTCTGCATTCTCTGCTGCCCTCGATTTGCCACTTCTGTCTTGGTTCTTCTCTTGAGGACCAAATGGAAACAATCCATTCTCTGCTCTGCAAGACGGGCCTCAGATATTTGAAGACATCTGTGTATCTTCTCTGGTATTTTCATCACCAGGGTAACGATTATTAGCATCGTTTTTGCTTCCCTGTTTTTCAAAACTTTCAGCCTTGTCACCATGTCCTCAGGCTTAGGACCCTTCAAAGTAGATTATTAGAAGAAAGGCACTCATCTGCTCATATCCATATTGGCAAGGCAGAGCTGTCACATTTACAAAAGAGGTCCTTTGTTAAGGACCAGATTCAAATCACACGATTCAGTTTTTTTTGTTTGTTTGTTTGCTAGCCTTAAATTACCCATGCTCGATATATTCTTTGGAAGTGAGGGAGTCTCTAGACATATACCTTCAGGGTTTAATTTGTTTACTGATGTCATTGAAAACAGAGCAGCAGGGCGCCTGGGTGGCTCAGTTGGTTAAGCGACTGCCTTCGGCTCAGGTCATGATCCCGAGTCCCAGGATCGAGTCCCGCATCGGGCTCCCTGCTCAGCGGGGAGCCTGCTTCTCCCTCTGACCCTCCCCCTCTCATGCTCTCTCTCTATCTCATTCTCTCTCTCAAATAAACAAAATATTTAAAAAAAGAAAACAGAGCAGCAACATAAATTGGGCAACTGATTTTTTTTAAAAAATGAGAATTTGGGGCTCGTAGAGCTGAAAGAGAACTTGCACACCATCTCGTTAGCCCAAAGGTGGCAAATTAGTTTCACGTGAAGGGCCAACTCACATGGGAGTGATGCGTTAGGAGAGAGTCTGGAGATAAAAGACCAGGAAAAGGCAAGAGGAAAGGGGCCACATGTGTGTCACCTACTTGCCCTTCCTGATATTTTACAGGAAAGGAGACAGAGGCCAAGAGCAATATTTTGACAACTCAACTGAAGCCAAACTCAGGCTAGGGACTATGTCTCCTGACTTCTCAGATCTCTGCTTCCTGGTGCGATATTTCTAGACTACATTCATGAAGCCCTCTGGGTACTCTCCAGAGAGGTGCCCCAGGGGTCTCTGGGAAAGTTCAGGCTGTTCCAGTTGGGTACCTAAACTCTCTTCCACACTTCAACCAGCAAAGAGCTCCACCTCCTCTTCTTCTTCTTCTTTGGAGTTTTTGTTTAAGAATTTGTTGGGAAGGGGCGCCTGGGTGGCTCAGTTGGTTAAGCATCTGCCTTCAGCTCAGGTCATGGTCTCAGGATCCTGGGATTGAGGCCCTCACTGGGATCCCTGCTCAGCCGGGAGTCTGCTTCCCCTTCTGCCCCTCCCCCTGCTCGTGCTCTCTCCCTCTCTCTCTCTCTCTTTCACAAAAATAAATAAAGAAAATATTTTTTTAAAAAAGAATTTGTTGGGGAAGAAAGGGCTCATTGGTTAAAGAAACATTGGAGAATCAGTGCATTTTATTATGTTATTTTCCATATTTTGTAATTGGCTGATGAGTTAATTAATCAGTTAATTCAGATGTCTTTTATTCAGCAATTACTATTTAGAAATCACTTTGCCAGGCCCTGCTGGGAATTAAAGAAAGGAGTCCCCTCTCAAAGAGTATACAATTTACTTGGAGGTCAGACATATGAATAGCCATTTATTGTACAATAATATGTAATTGCATTGAGGGAGCACAGAAGAAGGAGTTATGACTTGGCTGCTGGGAATCAGGATTCTTCATGGAGGAGGCAACCTTTGAACTTAGCCTTGAAGGATGAGCATCATCTGTGTTGATTTTGGGTCTCCTGGTTCAGAGCCCATTGGAATGGCACTACAATATGGAGCCACTGCCTGAAAAAAGAGAGGTACAAAGGTAGTGGAAGTGCATGCTGAGAGTGGAGTTTAAGGGACCTGAGGACTCCCTGTAGCTCAGCCTTGACTCACAAGGTGGTATTTTCTGATGCCCATCACATGCCTTAGATGGATTTGCCCTTATGAAACATTAATGTAATGGACCCATCTGTATTCTGAATTGATTTAGTAACTTAAAACTATCACCACTATCAGGTTGGCCAATAAATCTTATCTTGTTAACAGGAGTTCTTATAAGATACAGCAAAGTTTTATAAATAAAATGGTTGGAAATGGTAATAAAAGCTGTGGCATGTACTCTTGGTTGGTGGTCCCAGAGATCCCTTCCCTAACCACTACCTTCCCTGCTGTCTTCATCTAGAGAAGCAGCAAAAGGCAAATAGTCCCTTTATCAGCCACTAGTGCAGTTATGGTTGACAACATGACCTCGTTCTGGCAGATGACACAGGAAGAAATGTTGGCTAGAAGTTTCAGTGTGAATTAGAACCAGAGTCTAGTCCTTTGACTCCTTTCCTGCTGGCATGATGATATAAGGCCTGGAGGAACAGTAACCATCTGGTGACCCTGAGCAACAGGCACAAGATGAAAAGCAAAGGACTAAGGATGTACAGTAAAAGCATAAGAACTGTTTGACACCTTAAAGTCTTCTTTAAACAGCAGTCCAGAATCTATCCACCCTTAAGCATTTCATTATGTAAGAAAATGATATCCTATTTGTTTAGCTCATGTATGTATCAGGCTAGACTAACTGCTATAAAAATAACATCCCAAATTTCAGTGTCTTAACATAATAATTGTCGGTATCCTGCTCAAACAAAATCCAATGAAGCTTTTCTTAGGTGGCTGCTGTTCCAGGAAATTGTTCTTCACTTGGTGATTCAGGGATTCAGCCTCCTAGCTTGGGATGCTGCCATCTTGAGCTTGTGACCTCCAAGATCATTGCTGAAGGAGATGAGATGTGGGTAAAGCTTTCTTAACCTTCTTGGCTGGGAAGTGACACACCTCATTTCAGTTCATATTCTAATGGTTTGTCAGTAGAAATATGGTGCTACCTGAATGCAAGGCAAATGAGAAATGGAGTCCCTGCCTAGAAATCTGCTTCCCAACTCTCTGCTACGGAAGGGAACCCAAAACTCTAATGGTAGCTAGCTCCCTCTGCCATAATCACTCTTAGTAGATTTTCTATTACTTGCACTCAAAGGCATTTTTGATGTAACAGCAGAATACAGGCAATACTTACGGCAAAACTTCATTCAGGGCACTGGACCTGGAATCAAGTGGCCTTCATAAGAGATGGAAGCCACTTTCCTTACTCTCTTATTAGGAAGGTAAGAGTTATACAGGAACCAGTCATCTGTAATTATCAGTAACTTTTTAAGAAGTACATGGCATCTAGTGTAAGCTCAGTAACAATATGGGAGTTGAGTGAATTCAAAGGAAAGGGCATCTCAATATGAATAGTTCTCCAGGGAATGTTTCTTGGGCAGAGCCCACTGGAAAAAGAAGGGTAATGCCTTACACTTTCCATGAGATTCTGATTCCTTAAAACAAATGTATTCAGCCCATGTAATTATCTACCCCATAAACACTGTCATACATTCCAAAAGTAAGCATGGTATGGGTGGCAGTACTAAGATTATAGACACTAAATGAGTAAGATATAACCCCTGCTCTTAAAACACTCAAAGTGTATGATGAGAGACACATAAACCAAGCGTTTCTATGCTTGCCAAAACCATAGGAGCTTAGAAGAAGAAACAAGGTGCGGGGTGGAGGAAGGCATAAAAAAGGAGGGAACTTGGTAAGCGGGGCCTTGGAGAAAGTTTAGGAAATTTTCAGTGATGGAAGAAGGGAAGGAATTTCGGGCAAAACAAATGGCATTACCAGAGGCACAGAGGTGCACAGATTCATGGTAAATTCAGAGAGTAGTGAGTAATTGACACTGGATGTGTATGGGGGAAGGAGGGATGGTGGGAGATGGCATTTGAAAAGAGGCTGGGCCATATGATCAAAGACCTTGAAAGTATTCAAGCTTCAAGATTCAGCTACAAGTTAGAAAACACATGAAGAAGGCTTTTGGGTAACTTACACAAGGACTTGAGCAAGGCAACCTCAGAGCTGGTTCAGTAGCTCAGTGAGGGTCACCAAAATGTTCACCTCATTTTGTTTTTTTTTTTGCTCAGAGTACCAGTGACATTTCCTAGGGTGACCAACTGTCCCAGTTATCTTGGCACTGAGGGGGTTCCCAGGATTTATGACTTTTAGTGCTAAAAGAAGGAAAATCTCAGGCAAACAGGGATGTTAGTGATCTTAATGCCTCCCCTCTCAGTCACAAGATGGCTGTCACAGTCTCAAGCATCACAGAGAAAACAGGCCATCTTTTTTATATACTTCTCTCTTACCAGGAAGAAAGTAGTCTTTCCCTAAAGCCCGAGTAGACTTTCTTTCATATCTCAAGAACTGGGTCATATGCCCACCCTTAGTCCAAAGAAGAATGAGATCATGGTAGATGGCTTAGAGCAATCATAGTCTGTCCCCTAGTTTGGGCACATTGTGCAGACCTTAAACTGGATTCTGCTGGTATGGAAGAGAAATGACTTGTGGGTGGCTAACTCACAGTACATGCCACAAATGCTATGCCAGAGATTTTGGAATTTATTCTGAAGGCAGTGGGATGTCATCAACATTTATAAGCAGAAGGCAAGAGGCCATCACTTAATGTTTTAAGCTTGGAAGCAATATCAGAACTGAATTTGGAACAAGAGTGAGAGAAGAGAGATTTGTTAGCAGGTTACTCCAAGAATCCAGACATACGATGATAAGATTTGAATTAGGACTGTGACTACAGTTATGTAAATGAAGGGGTGGATTTGAAGGAGGTGACAGGACATTCATCTCACTTGATGTGAATGAAAACCTTGCATAATGCACTGGTCGGGCTGTGATTGTCCCCATCTGTGTATGAGACAATACTTGCACAGGTATTAGAGGTGACACGGCCAAGGTGCTCTCAGAGGCCCATCACCTGCCTACCAAAGCTAACCTCCTATGCTCCCGGAGTGGGATTTCTCCCCTTGCCCAGATCTTGGACATGTTCTACACCAGCTGGCTTGCTCTCCTGGGGCCCCCGTATCTACCTGGTGCCAGGTGGGTGTCAGACTGGGCAGAAAGCCCTCATTCTTTGTAGTTAGACAGCTTTGTAGATGATGACTGCAGTGGGATGTGTTGATTAATCAAATCTGCCTCAGCAGACACGAGCAGTAATGTAGACTTGAGGGAAGAACGTGAGGTTGGCAATATAAGTTCAAGGATTTGCCTCCCACTCCTGGGAATAGTCTTGCATTATTGTACACATGGTTTGCAAGTGAAATCTGCTAATTTCCCAAAGACCTCTGTTACTGGAAAATTAACCCAGTGGGAAATCTAGTCTGGGGTGATGCATTCTCCCTGGTGAGTCATGAAAAGGGCTATGAGGGAACTGTTTGGTGAATGGTGACCTTGGTGGCACTGTTGAATGAAAAGAGTTGTTGTGACAAGAATTAGAATATATTATGTCTGTGTCACAGCACCCTGTTACTTTCCCTGTAGGTCTAGGCTCATATGGGCAAGTAGACATTCATAAATGTGATTTCTAAGTTTTTGTCCACCTACCCATAGAGGGACAGGGTGATGCCTCGTTTGCTTACCACTCTATTTCCAGAGGCTAGCCGAGTAGTTGGCACGTAGTATATGCTCCATAAATATTTGTTGGATTGATTTTTTATTAAATGACTGCTCCGTGTCAGTTACTACATCAGCTCTTTGAAACCTTTCCAAATCCCTATAACATAGACAATGAAAGTGAAACTATTTCTATTTTATAGACAATAAAACTGAGAATCAGAGCTGTAGAGTGAGTTAACCGTGGTCATACATTTAGTGAGTGTAGGGTCAGCTACGACTTGAACCCGAGGCTATCTCCAGATCCCATGCTGTTTTTCCTCTGAATGCTGTTTGGATTTTCATTTCATGTAATGATATTTTTCAGTGTGGAGAAACTCAGCGTTGCTTTATCTCTGCCCCACACTTTATTCTCTAGGCCCAGAGAAGCCAAGCATCTTGTCCAAGTTAAATTAGTGCTCAAGTCAAATGTAGCTCAGCATTGTTTTCAACCGGACCTTGATGTTCCTTTAACATAAGGCAAGCACTAATTCAGAAGGAGCCAGAGCTTGTGGGTTGGATTTGACCTATCTCTACAGCATTGCTGGATGTCTGCATTGCAGAAAGTCATGAAAAATCTCATCCAATGCAAGTTTCAAAATCTACATGGTTGTTTTCTGATACTCGGCTTTCACTGCATAGGCTGCCTTTTGAATGAAGGAAAGGCAAGCCTCAAGCTTTTGGAAAGCTACTGCAAGTTTGCTGCTGAACACTTCCAGGTTTGGATGCAATCTAGACTCTGGTAAAGTACTTAAGCTAATAAAGGCCTAACACTTCTTCCAGACTCCTTACAAGCGCCTCACTGGCTCAGCGTGCACAAACCCACAAGAGAATGCTGTGTCCGTGGTTCGGACAGCCCCACACATGTGATTCGGGAGGTCGCACTGCTCCAAGACCAGAACCCTTTGCCCTGCCCACCCCCATCCTATCCTGCCACGTTCTTCCCCAACATGCTACCTAAGTCTCTTCTTCAAACGTTCCTTTGTATGTCCTTGAGTTTCAACCTGGGAAGTATATTACCTGCATGACGTTAAGCTTGCCATTCAGCTGAAAAGCACTGAGAAAACCTCAGGTTCAATTTGCTGTTTGCTCGTTTTGTACTTCCTGAGCTGGGCTTCTTCTCCATGCTAGGGGCTGTGCCAGGCCCATGGTGCCAGACACATGTGAGGAACACTCAGCTCCTGCCTGCGGGGCCCTTGTCATCGAGTGGGGGAAGGAGTCACACCATAGACCCGAGATGGTCTTGTGTCATTTCTTTGTAACTCACTGGGCTTTGTCCTCTGTGGTGCTGTGCTGGTGTTGTCCTCTGGCTAAAAGTAAGATGACTGCCCCAATCCACACGTGACAACCCCCAGGGGACAAGAAAGCATCTTTCTCAGTAGCTCTCCCTTATAAACAACAATTTCCTTTTCCAGAAGTCTGAACAAAATATTCCCTTGGTCTCAGTGGCCCAACTTGGGACACATGTCCATTTCTGAGCCAAACCCAGAAGCTGAGAGATAGCATGGGATGATGGACACAGACCTAATTTCCTTAAAAAAAAAGAGGGGTATCTTTTCCTTGCAACCCAAAAAGCCAGAACTTGCTAGTAAAAGCGATTTCATTTTTCATTTTTAGATTTCTACCAAAGCATTGTTGCTTTATTCAACTGATTCCCCACAGTCCCCATTTACATGTCACCATCATCGTCATTGTCATCATCTGGAAGGTGGATGTATTAAACAAATGAATCACAAAGGAGAAAATCTATGACAATCGCATGATAGATTTCTTGCTAATAGATAATTCACAATTCCTCATTTCCGTTCCTTTTGGACTTTATCCTAAAGGCAATGGGATGTCATCAAACATTTCTAAGCAAGAGGTGATAGATTGGCTCTCATTTATATTCCAGTGACTCACGCGGGTCAAATCTGATGGGAAGCCAAAGTAATTATGACACCTTCATGGGACAGCAGCTTAAATCTGTGTGAGGCAGGTTGTCTTGAATAGGCCTGCCTTCTAGATGAGTGGACCAATCCAGGCTTGCAAAGATGGCCTGAACATGCTGCCCTCGTTGGCAGTAACCCTCTCCGTAGGCCCAGCAGCCTCTGACTGCTGACCATTGGCGACTCACCCAGTGCAAGGCAAGAGATGGCCACAGGTCACATCTCTGCACCAAAAGGAAAGGGAACACCTCTCTCACACTCTTCAGGGTGTTGGGGTTGAGATTTTGAGTAGCCAAGTAAGATTCAACAATGCTTGTCTTGGCTAGGACAGGGCAGAGGCTATGAAGGGGACTCAGGCACTTGAGAAACACGTCTTCTTCATGGACCCATCCTACCCCTCAGCCAGCTCCCCACACACCCACATCTATCGGAACGAGCCTCTGAGTGCTATACCTACTAAGCAAAAGTTCCTAATGTGAGGACTTCCCCAATTATATTTTAGTGGCTAGACCCACTGTTGGGATAAATTAAATTTTAACTAAGCAATTATTTCAAAACATTCAATTTTCTAGAGATCAGTATGAGGTCCATAAAAGCTTATGTACCGACTACTTTAAAGTACTCATCTGACCCAAAGAAGAATGCTGGGTGTCAGAAAAAGCCTTGAGTTTAAGTAGGTGTTCCCAACTTCCTAAATTTGTGACTTTCAAAGTAAGTCACTTCTACTTTCTAAGCCTTCAGTTTCCTTAGCTGTGAAATGAAAACAAGACTTCTTCTCACTTCAAGAATTCAAAGAGATAAAAAATCTGAAACTCGTATGAGTCATGACTTTTATTCATCTGAGAGGCCCACTTTTCTCCTCTGCAGGTCTCTGTTTTCTTACTTGTGAAATGGAAATAATATAATCTGACTTACTTGCTATAGAGTCAACAAGCCAAGAAATGCAGAAGCCTTTTGTGAACTGTAAAGCCTGATGTGCTCCCAAGCACTTGGTTACCAGGTTGATGCTCTGGGGGGACCAATCCAAGGTACACCCATAGCCCAGGAGCTGGGAGTTGGCAGGGAAGAGGAATGCTCTTGAGAATTAGTCTGACCAAGAAGCCAGGTTCTCTCTTTCTTCCTAAAACTAATTTACACTGCAAAGATTCTCTGTTTGGAGCAAAATCTTGAGGGCCATGGTCTTCCAGGCTTATTCAACTATAGCTGTGGGGCCTCCACAAATTGTTCTCACATGCCTCCTCTTCTCAGTCAGGGATTTTAGTCAGCTGAAGTTGGTCAATGGTGTTTTCTTTTCTGCTAATGTTTTTTTATTCTTTTCTAAAGAAAAATAAATAAATAAAAGAACACAATATTTAAAAATTCAAGTCAAAGTCTCCCCTCCCTTCAAGACTTCCTGTCCATAACTGAAGCCATCTTCCTAAAATTAGCAAAGCATTCCTTTTGCCACAAAACAACAGTCCCTTAAAAAAAAAAAAAAGGCTATTTCCTTTTTGGATAGGGATTTGTGTGAGAGGATCGGACAGGGGAAAAAATGAGCTTTCATCCAGCTTCAGCAGTAGCTTCCCCATTTGTCCAGACTTGGCCTGCTCTTGGGATTATATGACATTCATTCAGGGAAGGTCTGCTCAGAGACAGAAACTGAGATCAGATGAAGCCTGATGCTTTAATTCTGTTACTCTCAAGCTTGAGTGGTCCAGCACAGTCTCCTGGGAGGCTTGTTAAAACACAGACTGCTCGGTCCCAACCCCAGAATTTCTGGTCAGAAGGTCTAGGGTGCCCGAGAAATTGCATTCCTAACAAGTCCCCAGGTGATGTTGATGTTGCTGGTCCAGGGACCGTACTTGGGGACCACAGCTCTGAGTTAACAGTTTTCAGTTCCCAGCAAAGTTTTGAGAGAAGAATCTACTGTGGCCATAACCACTGTGACTGGTGGTTGACTTCCAGTTTCCTCATGTTGGAAGGCGTAGCTGCAAAATCTGGGTGTTTGCTTTCCATCCTCCTGTGGCCCTCTCAGCCCAGGCAGGGTGCTCTTGGGTCGCTCTCTGGCTGGTCTCCTGTGTCCCTGTTTCTGTTATGTTTCATGGGAGGCTCAGATCTTTTATTTCCTCTTAAGAGGCTGTGTGAGAATTGTTGGGGAAACAACGCAGTTTTTGGTATCAGGTGAACTTGTGTATGAAACCAGGCTCCTTTGTTTGCTGGATATGTGATCCCGAGCAAGTGAAATAACTTCCCTGAGTCCGTTTACTTGTCATCAAATATGAATAATAATAATACTCTATTGTAGTGGTCTACATACCTGGCTAAGTTCCCTCTCCTCTCCCAAATCTATTGGTAAATAACATCTCTACCCAACCAGTTGTCCAAAGACCCCTAGGAGCCCTTTTGGCACCTCTCTCTCTCTTTCTCACTTCCTATATCCAACCAACCACCATGTCCTGTCCACTCTACTTTCAAAATGTACCTTGGTCCTGAATACTCCTCTCCATTTCCCTTGTCCCCACCACCCCCCACCATGCCCACCAAGCTATCATGAATCCAAACTTGACCACAAAAAATAATTTTTGATATATCTTATCAGTTCCCAGTTCATGTAGGCTAAAATATAAAGTCCATAGCATGGGCTACAAAAGGCCTACAAAGTCTTCTGGCCCTGCTGATTACTAGATGAGCACCTATTTCATGTTACTTTGACTCTCTGAGGTGCACCCAGCAGAGCTGGTCTTGGGATCCTTGAATATGTCAAGTACTTTCCTGCCTCGGGGCCCTTCTACAAATTTTGAAGGACATTTCTTGACACAGGGACATATTAAAATATGAAAAGAATATGGGACTCATATGTCCACTCCACGTACATGGAAATAGAGAAGACTAGATGGAAATAATCAAAAATATTTACAACAGTTATCTCTTGGTGATAAAGTCCATTTTTATATAATTTCATTACAATTTTGTTTCCATATTTTTATAATAAATTGGTTTACTGTTATTCTCTCTCTCTTTATATATATATATATATATATATATATATAATAAAAATGTAAAAAGAAATGGTGAAGATTTAAATTTACTTTTTAGAAAACTTGGCTTTGATGAGAAAAGCTGTGGCTTATGTTTCTTAGGACAAGAAATGGTGAAGTGAGAAGATTGATTCTGAGCTGGAGGTCTGAGGTGGTGGTTCTAAAATCTGATTATGACTTCTCTCCTCAGTTCAATATTAAAGTTGAATAAGCTGGACCCATCACCTTTTTAGCAGAAGGCTGTAAGTGCAAATAGTGATATAACCTCTTATTCAGCCTCTCAAAGACAAGTGAAATCCAAGCATCAGTCTCAGCTGATGAAGTAAACTCACCTGCTACTTTACCTTTTGTACATTTCCTTCTCTCCTCCCATCCCTGCTTGTCCCCTGCCTTCTCCCTCCCTGTCCGTCTTTCTTTGTCTCCCTTCTATCCCCTCATCTCTTTCTGCATATCCCTCACCTCCCTTTCTTTTCTTCTTGCAACAAACACTTGATGACTGCCTTTCACGAGCCAGAAGAGAGACAAGATCATCCTCCCAGTAATTTAGCCTCCCAGTACACAGAGAACGATATCAACAGACTTGTTAAAATATCCTATTTTACTTAATATTTTATACTTTTATCCTCTGTCTCCTTCCAGAGAAGATTTTAGTCCTGGATGCATTAAATACACCAGGGGCAGGTAAATATCACTGTGTCTCCCGAGAACAACATATTTGCTGAATACATTTATTTTGTCTGTAGTTAGAGAGTAAAATAAGCTGCTTTAAGTTTAATTTCATTTATGATCCCTGATGGCTTACCATCATTCATAAATAAAAAAGAAGGTATAAAATTAGTAGTAGAAGTAAAAGAGGAAGGAGGGGAAGAAGGAAGGAATTCGTAGCAAGGAAATAATAGGGATCCACTGCTGAAATTGACAAAGTATGTTACAAAAAGACCTTTCCCTTGTTATGACTGACTACAAACTCAGCTCCAATTTTTTAGTGGCCAATAAAGGGGGAAGGAGGTTAATAAAGACAGTTACATGATTCATCAAACATGTGAGATAAAAACCGACCTGTTTTTCAGCGGTAGAACTATGCTTAGTGTGGAAAGGAGAAAGAACCCCAACTCTGGATGTAATGAGCGAGGTCATCCACAGCAACCTGACAGAGGACATGATGTTAAATTCTGTAGGCCTGTCACTTCCTCAGTGTGGGCTGATGCCAGCACAGCTAAGGCCCTCATGTGGTACAGCTCAGGTCCCCAACATCCTGCTAATCTGGCTTCATTTGTGACAGATTTCAGAACTGGAAGAACAAAGTGTTGAAATCCATCTCTTAGGGGATTTCTATTGCCTTAAGGCCTGATATATGTATTTATTTTTTCATTTGATAACACTTACTGGGTACGGAACACACACCAGACATTGTGCTACATGCCGTAGCCACTGAATCAGTTCTTGGTGGTGAGCAACATGGACTTAGTTAGCCGTGACTTATCTACAAAAGAGAGTAAGGTCATTTGAGGCATCCTTTCATCTGTACATCTAACCTTCCATTCAATCATTTGTTCTCACTGCAAATATTTATTGAGATCCTGCTGTATGTCGGGCACTGTGCTAAGTGCTAGGGTCAGAAAGATGAACAAGACAGGTTCCTGCCTTCAAAGAGCCATTGCCTAATGAGGGAGAAAGATCCTGTTCAGCCTGGTGCTATAGTGAGACTAGGTACCAAGTACTATGCGTGCTCAGAGATGAAAAAATGGACGCAGAAGTGATTTTTTCCAGGAATGAAGCCCCAGAGAAAGGACTTCTGTGACTGGTAACTTGCATTAGGTAGAGTAGGATGGTGGTGAAGGCAGGGATGAAGTGAACAAGAGTATAGAAAGGAGTGAGGGCAGCTTAGAATGCAGGAATTAGCAGCTGAGCCCTGGAGATGGGTGAATTTGGGCTTGAGAATGGCTCTGTCATTCAGGAGATTTGGATACGGGGCCTGAGTGGGATCCAATGCAACCATATGGAGCCCTGAGGGTCAGGAGAGGTAATTTTTGTGCAGTACTTAACACAACACCCAATTCAAAGTACCCACTCAATACTCTCTACCTGTGTTGTCATTTGGTCCTATCTGCCTTGCCTAGGAATGTATTGTTTAAATATCACATGGGATTTGGATACTTGATGCTTGAGCAGAGGCCATGAGGACAGAAATCGACTTGATTTTAGAAGTACTGGAGTCGAGGTGATGAAAGGTCAATAAAGTGGGGATTGTGGCCAGAGGGTCACCTGGCCTTTCTGCATCCGCAGACCCAGCACATGCTCTGGCAATGAGAGCCAAGTGCTCTCTTCTGTCTAGAGTGTTGGGAGTCTGTCTTTCTCAGAACAGAGCTTTTGTGCAGTGTGGGTGGTCTACAATCCTAGGACTTATTTTCAAATGCAGCCTCATCAATCTACTTTGGTGGTTTGTATCTCAAATATTGATCTCCTTGGGGAAAATGAGTCAGCTCAGTGTAAATTTTTTTTGTAACCTTTGACCATGATGAATTTTAAAGAATGCTACTCTCTTTACCAAGCTTTCTGAATTGAGAAAATAGATCATCTATGTATATATAATAGTAATAATAATAATATATATTATTCATATTAATTATATAAGGTATAATTAATATAATATTAAGAATATATGATATTATATATTACATAGAATACAGTAATAATAATATCTAACTTCTTGGGCACCTATTCTGTGCCGGGAACTTTTTTTTTTTTTTTTTATTTGAGAGAGAGCGAGAGAGAGATCATGAGCAGGGGGGAGGAGTAGAGGGAGAGGCAGACTCCCTGCTGAGCAGGGAGCCCGATGTGGGACTCGATCCCAGGACCCTGGGATCATGACCTGAGCCGAAGGCAGACGCTTAACGACTGAGCCACCCAGGTGCCCATGTGCCGGGAACTTTTATATATTATTCATTTAATTCTTGCAGTATCTCTCTAAAGGGGATTTTTTGGATGCACAGACTGAGGTGCAAGAGTGCTAAGTCACTTGCTCAAGGTCACACTTTGGGCTGGGATTAAATTTAGACAGTCTGACTGGTGGCTAGCTCTTAATTGTTAGGCCTTGGTGTATCTCTGTCTGTACCTATATATGTGTATCTATCTGTATCTATATTTGTATATAGATAGATAGATCTGTATCCACCTGTCTAGAATTAAATGAAAGTTTGTAAAGCTCACTACAGTGCCTACTACATGGAGGGGCTCCACAAGGGGCAGCTGTTATCAGCAGTAGTCTATGTAGTTATGTCTGTGAATGTGTTTATTTCCCGGCCACAGGCTCTGTAAAACGGTGGTGAGGGCAACAGACTCCAGGGCCGGAGCTGCCTGAGCTCAAATCCCACCTCCACCACTGATTATATATGTGATCTCGAGTGAATTCTCTTTGTGCCCTCATGTGTAAAATGGACAGAATACTTACCTGTGGCTGTTGCAGTGATTAAATGAAGACAACGTTCACACTCATGTAAGTGTGAGCCACCATTACTATATAATTGGTGCGAACCCAAATGTGGGAACCAAGCCTCTCCAAGGGGGTCAAGCGGATGCTCCTTCAGTGGCCAAAGGAACTCAGTGCCCACTGGAACTGGGGCATAAACTTGTCGATTTTGGTGGGTCTCACACATGTTCTGGCTCACATTGAGAAATGAGGGTAAGTCATTTCAATGTGGGCCCTTCCCCCCCCACACCCCATGGGAAAGAGAAGTGTCAGGCCAGCCGTGCAGGTCACTGGGTACAGATGCCCCCAGCCTTTGAAGACCTGAGACGATGGGAATTGAAAGGACAGGCGCCCCACTGGGCAACGGTTCAGCTAAAAGTTCACATTGCTGCACATTTGAGAACTTCCTGACCAGCCGCCCTAGTGTCAAAGGGATCTGAACCTCTCCTTGTCTCCAGCCCTGACATGGAATCGTGAGCAAATGCTTGCGTTCACAAGACAGCGCAAGGCATCAATGGGCTGATTATGTCAAGACATCTGAAGACAAAGCAAAATGAACTTCAAAAGACTTAGGAAGGCCTGGAATCCCCTTTCAGAAGTCAGCAAGTTCAGTTGTTGCTAAAATTCCCATATTGGGCTCACATTTTGTCTTTGAAATTACAGCTCAGATGGCAACTAAAATTCTTTACTGTATTTACACTTCTGATGAAACAGTTTCACCCTTGACTCTTGTTTAAAAAGATATTTATCTTTTTCGTGGAGAAGGCTTCCTTTTTGAATGCCGTTTCTACATTTATACTATAGCATTCACGTTGCTTTCATAAATACATGCATGTGCATATTTATATACATAAATGGATTTATGTATTTTTAAATGTACGTATTTATAAATTTAAATTTATATACATAAATTCCTCTTAAATGGAAAGAAGGGGTGGGGGTTGGAAACCTTAATACATCTTTTTTATTATTATTATATAGAGGATTGCATGTTCTTTGGACTTTGAAAAGGAAATACTTTCCAGCTATTTGGCTTGGCAAGTCTAGAAAAAAAGGCACACAGGATCTAATGAAAGGATTTTTTAAGGAAGGAAAGGATTTCGTGAAATGGATTTTAATAAAGGCACTTAGGAAATATAACTCAATCTAAAATATATTCTTAAGAATATACTTCCTGCCTATTTATTCTTTCTAAAAAAATGTGTAGTGCATTCCATTTTTACACATAGATATATACAATTTCCTGGTTGGGGAGTGATAGCAAGATGTTGTTCTGAAGTCAAGCAGGTTTATTATAAAATAAAACACAGATACAGTAAATCCATTTTTTTCTTTTTATTCTTTTTATTTTGCACTATAAACAACGACGACAACAATAACCAGGAACATACTGCTCTTCTTCACTTTCGTATGGATTTCCGGAAATTATTGCCTTCTCTCCTGGAGAAATAACCCAAATGAAAAAGAAGTAGCACATTACAAAATCTGCAAATCCCAGAAGCCCACAGCTTGAAGACAAACATATAGCTTAGTGGATTATAAGGCTAACACTCACTTAGACCACGAAATAGAAATTTCCCAGATATTCCAGAAGCCCTTCACATGTGTTCCATTCCTCTCTCCAAAAAGAACCACTATCTTGACTTTTGGAGTAATCACTTCCCTGTTTCTTTATGATTTTGTTACCCACGTGTACATTCTTAGCACTGCAGTTTATTCTTACTCACTCTTAAAAATTTGGTAAGTTTAAAATTTTCTTTTGATCTCCTGGCTTTCCTTCCATCCCTTGCTTTTGCTTACAATTTATCTGTTGAAGATCTTTGGTGTTTTGTCCTATGGAATTTCCTACTTGTCTGGATTTTGCTGATTGGGTACTTATGGTGCTGTTCAACATGTTTCTCTGTCCTCTCTGTAATCTGCAAATCAGAAGCTGGATCCAGAGCCCAATAAAACTTTGACTCAGTCATTTTGGCAAGACCACAGGAAGTGGCATGTTATTTCATTAGATAGCATATGTCTGGTTGTCTCTTTTTCTATTATGTCAACAGCCATTGAGGCTCATTGCCTAGACCTATTAATTTGGTGGAGATTGAGAAATGGTGACATTCTAACTCAACATCTCATTTTACTTTATAGCTGGAATAATTTATAAGAAGACACTGCCCTACTCTATTATTTGGTTCCACAGTTGTATGGTTTATATATAAAAGTCAGGAAAAAATGCTTGATTTTTTTCTCTTTACCTATTTTTAACATAATGAATTGGTTCTTTGTGATCCTCAAAAGGGACTAATTTGATTTTTTAGAAAATATATAATTATGACTCATGAATTTAAACAAATTTAACGGCTTTAAATACATTTCATTTCTTATCTTTATTCAAACTTACATTGTCCCATTTTTGGCCATCAGAAATTTCTTAACATTGGCAGCTGAGTCCTTTTGACATGACCTGATTAGTCTTTGACAGCATCTTTTCTATTTGGTAGGACATAATGTCCTAGGTTCATCTTGCATAGTTCCTATCCCAAACTTGGAATTAGCTATTTCTCCAAGAAACTGTGGTTTCTTGTAGTAGGAAATTATATTTGAAGATCACAATCTGGGCACTCCAGATGCTTATTGCAGCTAGATTAGTCATGTTTCTAGGTATTTTTGGTGGGCTTATATTTAAATATAAAATAGCTTGTAAATTCATAATAGTGTTTCCAATCCAAATTCAGAGTTGCAGGATTTTTACTTAATTTCTTCCATATCATATATGTATCTCCTTTCTTCAATACCAAGAGCCTTGGTCCTCAAGGACATAGTGAATGTGAGGATGAAAATATTCCATCGTTATTCATTTTCTTTATCCCACATAATTACACACACAGTAGTCAGGATAACAATACTAATACTGTCACTACCAATTATAATTACTAAAAGCAGGTTTTTTTTAATTGAAGCTTCACTTTCATTTAGGGTATAGAAAGCTACAAGAGAACATCACTCACACCCTTACAACAACAACTAAAAGCCATATAACCTACAAAGTCCTATTTTTAGTCCAATAGAGATCTGACATCTCAACACAAGCAGATAAACTGAACTTCTAAGATTAATAAACCCCTCTCAGAAGATATGAGACACACAAAATGTTTTACCTCTGGCAGAATGTGGGAGGAAGAAGTAGTAGCCCTAAAAGTGGGTAAGAGCAACTAAAATTGTAACAACTTCTTAAATGTCAAGTGAGGGATAACATGACAATGTAGGAGTCTCAGACATAGGAGAGTCCTCTATGTACTCAATAGCTCTTTCCATTGGTCTTTGCTGAATGCTTATGAGAAAGATCAGGGACAGGAAAGGCGATCTGAGAGTAAGATCTCATTCTTCCACAGTGAGGATGAGTGGGCTCTGTCAAAGTCTGAAGGTGGAGCAGGACTACTTGGGGTAGCCTGTCCATACCCTGGGCCCTGATCAGTGGCCACCATAAGACAAGGGGAAAACTCTCCCCTACTTCAAAGCAAAGGCTGGCTGCAAAAGGGGAAGGGGTGGAAAACAAGCCTTCATTGGCAGCACTGAAATTAGGAAAACCCTCTGCTGCTAGAAAAAGGAGAAGAAAACTCACTTATACCCAGGATCCTGAATTGATGCAAAGCAGAGTTCTGCTGCCACTGGGGGTGGACAGGAAAATCACTCTCATCCAAGAACTTCTACCATTGCAAGGCAGAATCTGAATGCAACATGGAGGGGTGGGAGTTGCAGGAATGTTGAGAAAGGCAAACTTAAAAAAAAAAAAAAACCCACTTTTTAAGACCATTTACACTTAGTGTAAATGTAAACATAATTGAATTTAAACTTACCACTTAAAGTATGTTATTCTGCTTTATTCTGCTGTAAAGTGTGGCCCAAACATCTGAGGGTAATCTATATTTTTCCTTGATAAGTTAATAGCTATTTTTACCTGGATGCCTAAGGAATTTTTATCTTTTTCTTTTAAATGTAGTAATATTTCTTGTTATTTCTCAGTATATATTAACATCTTCAGGTACACAATATGCTCTTTCAATATGAAATTTCAAATGTTATTTAATTTCAGGAAACTTTTCTTTAATTACATTTTTGGAATTTGTTCTGTTCCCTTGTTTTGGTTTTCTTCCTAAACTCTGGTTATTCACATATTGGAGCGTCTTTACTATCTTCAATATTTGTCATGTTATGTTGACTACTTCAAGCTCTTTTTTGTTTATTTTTTATTTTAAAAATGTTTCTCCTTTCATCTATTATTTTTCTTGAAGCATTTGTTGTGTTTATTTCTTTTGTGCTCCTTACAGTCCAGGCTTCTTTTCTAAAATAATTTGTTCTTATTTTGAGTTACTTCTTCAGTTCTACTTCTGTTTTTTTCTAATTGTGATTTATTTTGTTCTTCATCTCTCATATCATTTTCTTAATGTCTTCTACTCATTTTGAAATAATAGATTGCAATTTTAATCTATTTTATGGACATGTCTTTCTGGCATGTTTTCATTTTCCATTTTACATGTGGCTTAGTCTTATTTTCCTTAAAATAACTTTTCATGGAGCTTGACCGTCATAGTTTTCTACTGCTCAATTTTATGTGAAATTGGTTTCTGCTAATTTTTAGAGGACGGCGGCTTTCCTCAGATAACATTTTTAACTTCACAGAGATCACTCCTCTGTGGCTTTTAATGTAGTGTTAAAAAGACAAGGGCTTTCTGGCCGCCGCCATGAATAGTGTAGGGGAGGCCTGCACGGACATGAAGCGCGAGTACGATCAGTGCTTCAATCGCTGGTTTGCCGAGAAGTTCCTCAAAGGGGACGGCTCCGGAGACCCGAGCACCGACCTCTTCAAGCGCTATCAGCAGTGTGTTCAGAAAGCAATAAAGGAGAAAGAGATTCCCATTGAAGGACTGGAATTCATGGGCCATGGCAAAGAAAAGCCTGAAAGCTCTTCTTGACCTTGACAGTCACCTTGAAAATAGACTCCTCCAATCAGGAAATTGAGGACACTGGATTTCGTCAATTAAGGCTGTGAAAATAGCCATCGATTTGATGAGTTTAGGAGGGAGGAGTTTTCTTTCCTTCTTGATTTCCTCTCACTTGTAAAAGATGATGAACCATCACTCTTTGCTATGAGATGATTTCTCACTTGCTCTGGCATCTTGCAGGAACTCCATGTGCTTAAACTGAATGACTTCTTGGGATTATGGTTGCAATACTTGGTCTGGGATCAGCTTTAAATATCCTTTGTATGTAAATACTGATAAACTTGTCAGGATGATCAGGGTTGCCTGACCTCTTGAGTTTTGCTGCAAAGGACATTAGGTACATTGTACTAGGGTTATTATTCATGGAAACAATTGGT
>NC_138373.1:145054895-145095599 GCF_054177405.1 Leptonychotes weddellii | reverse complement strand
AAAACAAAACAAAACAAAACAAAAAAAATATAAGGGCTTTCTTTGTTACATTTCTTGGTTTTCTTTTCCTTCCTCTTCTACTTTTATCTGAACCTTCTCTTTCTCATCACTGTTGTCTGCGACCTGCTCAATTTGATTCCACTCCCAGAATTTTTTCCTCAGTGTGGGGCCTTGTCCTGAAAGGGAGAAATGGCTGTCAGTTTCAAGAATTCATAGGCTAGACTGTCCCAGGATTTTCAGTTCTTACTGTGGGACCCCCTACACTCACTCCCATTCCAGTGGGCAAACTCCTACTGGAATGTCTGTTTCAGCTGCTGCTCTCAAATTACTTCTCTGTGCTTCTCGGTGAATATCTATTGGCTATTTGGGGTTCTTCTGTTCTTAGGTGCTTCAGCCATCCTCTTGCTTCCTCTACTCTTCCAGCTTAGATGTTGAGACAATATAGATCTTATGGTTCTATTGGCATTTTTCCATCACCCACCAAATTTTCAGGTTTGAGGGTACACATCCTCACCCCATTTTTATAAATGTATCCCATGGGTATTCATTTGTATCTAGAAGCTTTGTGAAAATTTGAGATCTGAAAACTATATTTCCACTGTTACCAGCTTCTTCTCAGAATTCCTTGCCCATTTATTCTTAAATAGCTGCTGAATAATTCTCTGAGAACCTTTGTCTTTATTGGACATGTATGATTGAACTACGACTTCCTCTTTTTCCAGCTAGTCCATGCTTCTGGGGGAAATCATTCATTCATTAGACATTCCCTGAGTACCTACCACTGTACACTAGGCAGTGGAGATGCAAAATTGAACATGATACAATGAAGTCACAGTCTAGGGATATGAGCCATGAAATGATGACTTGCATGAAGGAAGGACCAAAAGAAAGCGTGCGGGTGTGTAGAGTGGGGAGAATGATCATCATAGACCTCTGAGCCTGGCCTTTCTGTGTAGAATAGAAGAGGCTCTTATATTCCTCTTTTACTTATTTGTTTATCATCACCATTATCTTGACCATAATACGGTACAGATGCAGAGGCGTAATCAGCATAAACTGTGCTTTCATATTCTTTCATTTGATTTTCACAATAACTCTAGGACACACTATAATTATAGGTGAGGAAATAGAGATTCAGGGAGAAGTGACTTGTTCAGGGCCATCCTACTCAGTAAGTGACAAAGTCAGAATCTAAACTTTGATGAGTCTGATTCCAAAGTTCTTTGCTCCATAGCCTGATACCTCTGTTGTTTTTTTAGAGTTAGTTTGAGGATATTTGCAGCAGACTTCAGCCCACAAACACTTTTATAAAGTTCATGATGACAGAAACTAAGGATTGGCTCAACCAACACCCATCTCCATCTCTTTCTCTCTTGCCTACCTCCACTACAGAAGGCTAGAATTAGTAAAAAACCTCACCTTCCCAGTCTCCTTTATAGAGGTGGCCTTGTGACACAACTCTGGCCATGAGATGTAAGTCTGTTCAGTGCTTCTGGGAAATGTCTTACTTTCTTGTTAAAAAGGACACAGGTGGCAGGTGGCTGGTATTACCTTCTCATTCTTCACTCTTCAATTGGATGTAGACTTAATGTCTGGTGCCAGGGCAGCCATCTTACAACCATGAGGAAAAGACCAAAAGAATCCAGAGATATGGGCCCTGAACCAAGGTTTCTGCTTGAGAAAATATGAGAACAATGACAAAGTACCCCTCTACATGTTTCGTTTACCATTAGTTGAGTATACTGACGTTAACAGCCAGAAGTGTTCCTAACTGATACACTTGCCTTTGGTAAAAATAAAGACATCATAGACTTTCAAAACTTTCCTTATTTTAAGCAGTAGGAAATGGTTAAAAGCATTTTCTTAACTATGTAAAGTAATTCAGATATAACCGGGGCTAGAGTTCCACTTCTGATGGACTCCCTTTTTTAAAATCCTGCAGTGTTTAACTTTATACTGAGCCTCGCTCAAGGCAGACTAGTGGCTACTGTATTTGAGCAGTCAACATTCATGCAGTTTCTGTTTACTAAGGCATTAGCAGAAACATATACTGAAATATATACCACCACATAATAGATCCCAGATGTGTTATTATATTTTTAAAGAGAGAAGAAAAGATAGTTGGAGGAATAAGTAACCAAAAAGCATTTTCTGTCAATGTGATCAGACTTGTATGTAATCAGAGTGAAAAAAAAAACAAACTTAGAATGCACGCAGAGGGATTAAGATTTGGTTCACTCTGTTAAATTCAACAAATGATCACCGAGTCTTCCTCAGAGCCAAATTACCTGTGTTACCTCCTCTCAAAAGCCTCTTTCTGGTTGTTATTCCAGTTCTAAAGACAATTAAAGGAAGGTTAATGGACTGCACAGTTCCAGCCACACAGAAGCCGAATGGGATTCAATCCCAGCCTGCCTTACTTTAAAGTCCACATGATTACTGTTTCAAATAACTCAAAAGCAATTATAATGTCTATAAAGAGAAGAGGGAAAAGCATTATTTTTAAAAAGTAAATGTCATTCTGGGGAAGGGAGAAAGTTTTTCCTGGATGGCTCCAGGAAGTGGACCAGTGACTTTTGTAAGTGGATATTACCAAAAAGCAGGCTTTGACTGCACTAGCATCATCCTGAAAATCTCTATTTCCTGCCAGCTCTGTATCACACAATATGGCAGGTGTGTCTCTAAATGGCGTAAATAAAAATAAGATTCTTATGTATCCTGGAAGGAAAAAAAAATCTCACGAGGGAGATGGAATGCAGTACATACATACAAAGTGATTACACATGTGTATTTGTTGTTAGTTCCCGGTTTGGGGCTGTGTTCTGAAAGATTGAGGTTATCAGGTAATCCGTTTCTATGTAAACCAGTTAGCAGAAAGAGAGACAAGTGTCCAACCAGAGCTATCCCACTAACCATCCCTCAAGCTCTATAGATAGCGTGGATTCATGAGCCATAAGAACATGCCAAAGGGACAGCCACTACAGGAAGGTAACCTCAGAGCTGTGATCTTTCATGTACCAAACAGTGGCAGATATATACATGCCTCATCCCTTGGACATTTTTCTTTTAGAGATTCCTACGGGACTCTTTGGATTTGGGGTGTGAGTGTTACCCATCCAATGGACTTTGTTCCTGGGTCCCGTAAAAGAACTGGTTGAATATATAGAATAATAGATGTTCTTTGCTATACATTTTAAGGCAAGAGAGTAGCTGCTGGTAAACTCTTTAGGTGCTAGAGTGTGGATAGTGCTTACAATTTAATGCAAGTTGATGCCCTCCTTGTACTCCACACTTGGGACAGCTAGATCCCACAGAGAAGGAACCACGGGAGCTAGAAAGTTACTCATTTTGCTCTCCATTAAATATTTAAAACATCCCACATAGCTCTCAGGAGGCTTGGGGGGCCTTACAAGAGTAGATGGGAGGAGGCTATAAATTGTTTTCACCTGGATGGGCTTGGGCCCAAGGCATCCTAAATTTTCAGCCACGCGGGGATGGAGGAAACTAAGGAAAATTTACTCCATAAATCCAGTGTGGAGTGGGGATACTAACTTACTACAAAAGGCTGACCGCTGGAGGATACTCAGGACTTGCAGATTACTATATAATGATCTTATCCAAACTCTGGGTTGTCAACGTGGATATTGCCCGACAGAAGGGCAATGAAGTTGAAGCAAATCCCTATTCTTTACTCAGGAGTCACAGAGATGGGGCCCAAGATTCTCCACCAGAAATTATACTGAAAGACACTTAGATCATCAAAGCAGAATCCGGCCCTCTGGGAGGAGGACAGTTGGTCAGCAGAGCAGGGCCCTACTGAGGCTGGCTGGAGAAGATAGAAATTAAGTAGCACAAAAGCTCAGGATTAGCGAGGGTGTTGGGATAGAAGACAACCTCATGGCCTGGGCCCAGCTGGAGACTGGGAGAGCTGAGATGTGAGCATCCGGGCTTCCTCCCAGTGGAGAAGTCTGCAGTCTACTCAGCAACCAGGAGAATTACAGGGTTTCTATGGGAGCTAAGTGGCCATGGTCACACCTCCAAATCATGGAACTGGGAGCATGACTCACTTCCAAACCCCACAAGGTGTGAGATGAAGGCTATTGATGCAGCCTCTTATTAAAGAACTTGGCTCATGAACCACCTGCTCTGCACACATCCTTCAAGGTTCGTCTCCATCGAATATAATGGGTCTCAGACACCTGTATACATTTCATGGTCTCTATTCTGATCAACTTGCTTCAAGCTACCTTACATTCTGCTCTTCCTTCCTTCTGCTTTGCTGACTCATCTCCCTATTGATGCCTCATCTCATCCTGCAGATTGATGCCCGGTGCCACTCACCAGTTTTGATTTTGGTTTCCCTCTTCATTACAGGGTGGACTCTGCCCAGCTGCCCTTCTTTCATTTGGCACAGGTAAGCCTAGTGATCTTACACCAAAGCACAGAACCCCAGGGGCAGCCACTCTGCTGAGCATGCCTAGGCCCACAGATAAGACCCACACAGGGACTGGGTGGGCTAAAGCCTGCAGGTGAATGACATCCATAAGCCAGCAGCAAGCTACTGGAGGAGAGAGAGGACGAGGTAACAAAGAAAGGGTTGGACCTCTGATATGTTCAGAGGCTCACAATGTTTTCAGCAAATTGCTGATTTTTTTACTTTTCTGAAGGTCCCTGAAGTTAGGGAATGTTGTTGGTATTGGAGTCAGAAGGGGTCAAATAATGAGATTTTTAATAAAGTCATGTAGGGGAAACCATAAAAGACAGTGAATTCCTCCAGGAACTAGCAACAGTAAGACTCTGCCATCACTCCTAGGCAAGGAAGATGTATTTCCTTGACTGCAGAAACTACAAAGGCTGGGAAGAGAAGGAAACCCTTAGAGGGATATGGCCAGCCCCAGATGAATTGATGGGAGAAGATGCTGGGGGGAAAATGCCTTGCCCTCAGAGAAAACTCTCCCTTTTTCTGCTGGTGCCACCCCTTGACCTAATTCAACAGGAAGCCAGGGGGCAAAGAAAGGCCCTTGGTGTCAGCCACTCAGAGCAGGGTGGAGAAGGGGGACAATGGGTCTCCTGCAGGAAGAAGCTGGTGAGCCATGGGCTACAGAGAGGATGGTGCCATCTGTCAGCCTATACCCTTGGTCCCCTAACTGGGGAACTCCTCATCTGAGTAAACAAAGGGAGGGAAATGATTTTGGAACTGTCCATTCACAAAAGATGGGGTCAAAGAAGACTTGTTCCTGCTTCACAAAATACGCTATCACCATCAGCATTGGATATAATTGTGTATATCTCCCCTTCTGGGGGATAAGCCAGGCTCTGGACTAAATTCAAGCGTCCACTTTGAACTTGACACGGTGCCCTAATGGATGTCCTTGGAGTTATTGCCTCTTTAAAGGATCAAGAGCCACATACCCTGGAGACAACTGAGGTATCTGAGTAAGGTAGGTGAATAAAGGAGTGACACTAATAATGAACACATATAGCACCTCCTCTGGTTACAAGCACCGTGAATGCGTGTCCACGAAGCTGTTCTCCCTCCCTGTCCTACGTAGTAATTCTGAGCTGCTGTGATTGGTAGACCAGACATTGTATTGTCTATGCAATTCCCCAGATAGGTAGTGATTTTCTACCCTCAGGAAATGTTCTGACAGATAGGGTAGACACACTACTGTTTCACGCTATGCTGTAGGTGATGCAAAGATGTGAAGATGGATGTAGCCAGAGCCTCATGAGATGGGTGGATGAGACTCCTCAAGGATTTTTTGAGTTGGTTCTTGACAGAAGCCTTGGACTTCTGTGACAAGATCATGAGAACCTTGGCTCTGCCTAGGGCTAGATTTTCTGAACGATTTTACTGTGTTCCTGTGAAGGGACAGGGGGGAAGGAGCACTAACAACAGAGCTCATGTGACTATCTGAACTGACTTGGTGTTCTCCATAATGTCCTCCTTGCTAGAATCCAGTCTGCAGACACTCCATAAAAATGAATAAAATGCACCTTTTTGCTGCATTTCCGGGCCTCAGGAGCTAGATGATAGGTCTTACTTCCTACCAACCACTGGGAGTCTATATGCTCATATGGATCTTGGGAAGGGCCCGTGGGATGATGGCCAATGGCCCAGGGACACAGGGCCTCGATTCAGAAGTCAGTGCTTCTGGTGTGAGAATATTCCGCAGCTCAGCTCCACACAGACAAGCCTGTGACTGGCACGCACATGCAGCTTAGGAAGGAAGTCAAGTGGATGCTCTCATGTTCCTCGGGCTGACAGCCAGAGAGACACCATGGTGTGTCTCTCTGCTGGCTGTCTATATGCTCAGCTGATTTTATTTATTTATTTTCCAATCCATTGCCCCCTGTTTCCTACCTCCCTCCTAGTCCTTCGGGATTGGTCTTTTGCTTGGACCAGGGCCCTGGACTTGTGCTTCAGCCTTCCCTTCGATGCTGCTCCTTGCCTGGTCTCACCCAAGCCCTGAAACTCACTCTGCCTCCTGAAACCTGGCCTCGGGCCATGGGTCAGGTCTCCACGTGATCAGGAGACTCTGTGTGATGGTGCAGTCCCTACTAGTAACAAGGCCACTTATGGAATCTAAGGTAAAGTGTTATATAAACATGATCTTATGTTATCCCACCACAATTCTGTCAGGTAAGCAGGGGTCCTTATTCTCATTCTCAGATAAGCAAAAAAGGTTAAAATAATCTATCCAAGGCCATGTGGTTATGAAGTGGCAGAATTCAAGTTCATCTCTGTGTTGGAAGCACAATTGCATCCTAACTTCGAAAACTGGCAGGACCCACAGGTAAGGGTTTGGGAACTAGCTGCTCCAAATGAAGACAATCTGCTTCCATCTCATAAGGACTGATTTTCTCTTTCTGCTAATTATTGCAGCATAGAGATAAGGGAGAAGGAATGGTGTGTCTCTCTGCTGGCTGTCAGAAAATTTGTAATGGATGTCGGGTATTCATTCTCTATCCTCTGCTTCCTAGACCACAGGAAATGAAGGAACCTCTACCAGCTGGTGTTTTGGGGTCCTAGACAATCCATTCTGGCACAGGAAAGAAGTGGGGCCCAAGTTAGAACAAAGTGTTCTAAGATAAAATGAGTGATCTCTCCCGTTACACACATGCACACCCCTTGACGGACTTGCTGGTTATAGCTGCACATGGAACATTAAAACTTGTCAGCCCGAGGAACATAAGAGCATCCACTTGACTTCCTTCCTAAGCTGCATGTGCGTGCCAGTCACAGGCTTGTCTGTGTGGAGCTGAGCTGAGGAATATTCTCACACCAGAAGCACTGACTTCTGAATCGAGGCCCTGTGTCCCTGGGCCATTGGCCACCATCCCACGGGCCCTTCCCAAGATCCATCAACATCCCCCCCATAAGCTGCTCAGGGAGATGAAACAAAGTGCTCCTGATGAATCTCAGTGTCCCTCAGTGCCTCCCAGTCATTTCTGAAAACTCTAGGGCAGCGCCAAAGTAGAAGCAGTTCTAACCATGAGAATTGTTTAGGCCTGCAGCTTGTCTGTTAGCCTGGGAGCTGTACCAGGGGGTTATTTTTATAACCTTCAATTTTGCTTCAGGGACCAAGGCTTGAAAGTAGCTTAAGGACTTAGATGAAACAAATTTGCAAGCCTCAGCTGAAATCTTGAAGCAGGTGATCTAACATCTGGAGAAACTAACCGCCAGGACAAACTAAGTGCTTTCTCATCCTTTTTAAAACCATGTTGTCAGTCTGAAAGAGGAAGAGGAAACCAACAAAGTTTTGATGATGCTTACAAGTCAATTTCCTGCTTTCTTTCTCAAATAGTTCTGCTGACCCCTTAGGCGGCTAGTTTTAGAAACTGGGCTATAAATATGAACAGTAATAATAATACTGCGTGGTATTTACATCAAAGCTCCCCCTCAGCAGCGATCACCACCTGCTTCCCCCCTCCCCACCCCCCGACTTGTCCTCTTGGTGTGAGGGTCAACCAGAGGCCTCCTCTGCTTTACTTCAGGGACTTGAATTCCCCTCCCTCACATCTAGAGGGGAGCCACCTGCTCTCCAAGTCTCTCTCTGCCTCCCCTCTGCTCATTCCCTCTTAATCTTTTTTTTTTTTTAAAGACTTTATTTATTTATTTGAGACAGAGAGAATGAGAGACAGAGAGCATGAGAGGGAGGAGGGTCAGAGGGAGAAGCAGACTCCCCGCCGAGCAGGGAGCCCGATGCGGGACTCGATCCCGGGACTCCAGGATCATGACCTGAGCCGAAGGCAGTCGCTTAACCAACTGAGCCACCCAGGCGCCCTCCCTCTTAATCTTCTATTCCCCCTCACTCTGTGCTTCCCCAGCCACCCAAGTCCAAAGTCATGCTCAGGCAGGTGGAGTGTAGGAGTCCTGAGGGTAGGAGGTGTTGGAAGGAGGGCTCTGTGATCTGGGTAGTGAGGAAGAGAGCGTTCCTTTCTTTCCCCCCGTCTCAAGTCCCAATTGAAAAAAAACAAAAACTAAAACAAAAATCTAGTCTTCACAGTAACCAGGTCCCAGATCTTTGGGCGTGAACATGCAATTCTCTGAAGTTTCTATAACTCTGATAATGATCATCCTGTGACCCATTTTTGGATCATCAAGATGGAAACCTATTACATTTATTTGTCCCAAACACTGCCCCGCCCCACCAAACTTGCTATGAAATGAATGCTTTGCCCCCAAAATAGCATGGTTTTTTTTTCTATCATGAAAAGTTAACAAAAAAGACACTTCTGCCATAATTTTACCCTGATTTTGACTGGAATTTGTGGAGATGTTTTGCTTTCATGATGATTGGAGGATCCTCTTGGCATTTAGGGGGTGGGAGGTCAGAGCTCCCACAAATTCTGCAAGGTTCAAGATAGTGCCTGTGCCTGGCCTATTAGTGGATGCTTAACGAATATTTATTTATTTAATGAGCAGAACCTTGGCTATAGTTTCTCATAGAAACCTTTCTTAGGGAAGTAACTCTCATCCCATCTGAGGACCTTCATATCGGTCACACACACACACACACACACACAAGTAGGGCAATTTCCTCATACAAGAATGCTAATCTGGGATAAATTCCTCATCCTTCTTCTCTAAACTGTAACCTCCTCAGGGGCAGGAACAACAATCCATATGGAGGTTCTTAGGGCTGTTCACCAATATTTACAGATCTCCTCCTTTTGGAATGAGATAGAATTATACTTTCCCACCTGCTTTTCATTGTTAGCCATGATCAAATGACTTGCTTTGGGCAATGAAATATGGTTGGTGCTATGCCATTTCTGGAGGGATGCTTAGGAGCCAGTGTGCAATCCACCATGTTTGTTTCCTCCCACTAGAGAGACCATGGATCCCAGTAATGAGATGGGGCTCTGGGTACCTGAGTGAGGATGAGTAGTCTCCCTACTGAGCTGTATTGGGTTTGTAGAATCCAAGTTCCACCTTGGCAGGCTGAGAACAGATTGTGACCAAGGAATAATTTATTGTTTTGTTAGGCCGCTGAGATCTGGAGGTTATTTGCTACCACAGCAGAATTTGGCTTATCCTGAGTGCTGTCGTTTAAGCTGAAGCTGTTGAGGAAAACCAGTAAAAAGCATGCCGATCTCTTCACCAAACATCTGAACAAAATGTGAAATGAGACACACAGAAAGGCAGATGGAGGCCAAACTCTTAGCTTTATTATTAATTTAATCCAGAGAATGCTGGATTGAAGCAATCTTCCCCATGAAGGGTATACTGGTACTGGGGTACACCTGCTCAGCTAAGCCTCATGGCTTTTTCTGGATGCATCAGTTTGTTAGGGCTGCCGTAACAAATACTACAGAGTGTGTGGCTTCAAGAACAAGAAATTATGTTCCTCACCATTCTGGAGGCCAGAAGTCTGAGATCAAGATGTTGGCAGCATTGGTTTCTTCTGAAGCTTCTCTCCTTGGCTTGTAGATGGCTGTCTTCTCTTACCTGTGTTTTCACATGCTCTTCGCTTGGTGTGTGTCTGTGTCCTAATCTCCTCTTCTTATAAGGACATCAGTCATATTGGATTAGGGCCCACCGCCAAAAGCCTCATTTGAACTTAATTGCCTCTTTAAAGAATCCATCTCCAAATACAGTCACATTCTGAGGTACTGGGAGCTAGGACTTTGACATATGAATTTGGGGGGGTGGGGCACAATTCAGCTCATAACAGTAGGTTTTTCAGTTGACGGTGCAACTCCAAAGAGCCAGAATGGTAAAACTGAGACAAGTATGCCCCATTATAGTCTTTACAAGTGTATTATTCACATGGCACTCCTTGCAAATTGACTGTTGGCCTGGCCACCAGCCTATCCAAGGGTGGAGGGGATGAAGGGGTAGAGAAACGTCAGCCATTTCACACCAGCTGTAGTCTCTCCACGTGGAGGAGACATTGAGAACAAGAGGAAGTATTCCACTCCTCACAATCTACATCTGGTTCAGCCTGTATCCTCACCACCCAATACAGGATTTGGTTCATGGAAGACACTCAGTAAGACAAAACGGTCTCTTCTGTGACATTTCTTAAGCTTTTTAAAAAACTTGGTCGCACTTTTGTGCTATGCTGTTCTTAGCCCATGTGTCTATTTTCCTTCTATTTCACCCCAACTGCTAGGAGAAAGCATTTCCTGTGTCACTGGCTACACACTACATTGGACCAGGCACACAGCAGCTGCCTACTGAGCTGGTGGCAAATCGAGCTCTGGGTTTATTTTTGACTTCTGAGTTTCTCTCACTGCACTCGGGCCCAAGAAAAAGGAGTATGGGATAGAGGACCCTGACTAGGCAAAAGGCAGGGGAATCCTTCAGGCGCAGGGCTGACAACTGTCTCCCCAGTAGAAACCAAGCCACTGTGATAACAGCCATGGGTTCCTGCAGTCCTAATAGGTGTGGGGAGGGTCTGGCAAGTCCCATTACCACAGGGAAGGAGAATAAAAGTAAGGGAGACCAGCCAATGTGCACGGCCCTGCCACTGAGAAGCCAAAGTGGCCATTGAAAGATTAATGGGCCACCTGGTTCTCAGCTTCATAACAAGGGAAGAGGGAGAAAGCTTTCTGGAAAATCGCAGTGGCTTTGGGCAGAGATTCCAGAGGAGGGGGTTGAAGGCTGCAGGATGGGCTCCTGATCCTTTTCATCTCCCCAATCCTTGCTTTGTTTTCTCCCATAGTCTCTCACCAGCCCACTTCTTGGTGTTTTGGCCTCACAAAATGATTTCTGCCTTTCCCTTCAGTTGCCCTGTCACCCAACCTTCTTCCTGTTCTCATTCATCAGGGACAGGGGCACTTTCGGTGGTGGAAAGACACAGATTTTGGAATGCAGCCTGGGCTTTCAGCTCACCCCCACATCTTTCTAGCATATACACAATGTATATGGATTGTGTTTGTTCCCTTCCTTTGTGGATGGCACCCATATATTTCATCGTGCAAATGTCCCTCCCTGCTGAAGGCAATTCTGGTTGAGATGTCAGTCAAGTGGCACCACCCACCACACCATGGCAGAAGGCGTGTGATCACAGCTTGCAACCTCACTTGACTCAATGATCGATCCAAGGTGGCCAACCAGGGCCAATTTGAATGCTTCTGGAGATCAATATGGGCTACCAGCTGGAAGGACCATGAGAGCCTGTGACTTCTGGGAGCCATCTTCCCTTCCCGTGAAGGAGAGGCTTTTTGAGAGTGAAACTACACAGAACAAAGCAAAGTCAAAGACGGGGCATAGATAGGACCCCAGATCCAAGAAAAATGTCAGACAAACTCCTGCATCACATGAGCCACTAGGGGTACTTTTTTTTTTTAACCCTTGAACTAGTTTGAATGTGGTTTCTGTCACTTGTAACCAACACAGCCTTAATAATCACACTGTGTGGCTTTAGGCAACTCATTTAACTTTCTTGGAATCTCAGTTTTTTCACCTAAAGATAGTAACACTCATGCCCCCCATTTAAGTTGGGGTCCATTCAAAACAAATGTGTTCCCTTCTACCGCAAAACTCAGCATACCTTCCTGTAGCATTTCCATGGTAGACTTGTCTCCCACTAGCCTGAGAGCTGAGTCATATGTTAGTGTTTTCAGCACTTACCCTGGGCCATAAGAGGAGCTCAATAATTATTGATCCACTCCCATTTTCCCCTCTTCTTGTAGGAATCTAATTACAGCCTCCTATTTGTAGCTCTTACTTCTATTTTTTTCTTTCCTGGGCCAAGTTTCCAGCCGATTTCCCCTAGTGGCCCTGTAGGTAAGTTTTCTTACCTGGATACGTGGTGTATGTGTTATGATTATTAGTAATTGTGTGTCCAAGTGGTGCTGTAAGATCTGTTTCATCTATCCTTGCCAAGGAAGGGGCGCCTGGCCAACGGTGTCCACAAGTGCCTAGTTGCTACAAGCATGGCAAAGCTTTCATGGCCAGAAGTAATCGCTGGTGCAAGAAGAGATCCAACCAAAGATAATTTTAGCTTGGTGTTAAAGCAACAAGTCACACGCAGACTCCCTTCCTGCCCCCACCCCACTCCACCAAATCTGGCTGGTGCCATCTTTTCAAAAAGGGACTTTTTCAATACTGCAGTTACCCTGGAACATTTCCACACAAATGTGCAATGATCCAGAGGTGAACATATGGCCCAGCAAACTCCTTTCTCCCCCTTCTCCCCATTCTAGGCCCTTCTTCTGGCTTTCTGGTTTAGGTAAGTGGCACCACCATTGTCCGAGGCACCAGACCCCCAACCTGGTGATCATGTTAAACCCCTTTCACTTTGTTCCCAAGTCATGAACATTCTATCTCAAATCCATCCTCTTTTACCATCATCACCCCAATTTAGGACTGCTTACCTTCGACCTGTGTTATTTTAGGGGTCCCCTATTTGCTGCCTTCCCCACCAGTCTCTTTCCCATTCAGTCCAGCCCTAACTCCCTCACTCTGATACTTTTTTTTTTTTAAGTTTTATTTATTTACTAGAGAGAGAGATTGCAAAAGCAGGGCGTGGGGCAGAGGGAAAAGGAGAGAGAGAATCTCAAGCAGACTCCCTGCTGAGCACAGAGCCCAACTCGGGCTCCATCTAATGACCCTGAGATCACGACTTCAGCCAAAACCAAGAGTCAAATGCTTAACCGACTGAGCCATCCAGGAGCCCCCACTCTGACACTTTCAAGGGCTCCTCACCACCAAATGAACCAAGTAAAAATATTTCACTGCCAGATTCAAAATGTTCCGCAAAATAGCTGTAGGCCAAATCTCTGGCCTCACCTTCCCTTTGTTTCTGCCAGACTATTTTACATCCTATCCCCTGTCTGATATGTTCTCACGTTTGCTCTGCTTCTACTTCTGCCTCAAACACCTTCTCTCCTGTCAGAAACTATTTTCCCAGGACTCATTCAGATACTGTCAAGATTGTCTCCCTTCCAGCTGCCTTGATACCATGGAATTAACCAACGCATGAGGAAAACCTTGTTGGTTTTAGTTGCCTCAAGTTTCATGAGTTTGTTGGCTTGTCCTGTTTTTCCACCAGTTTTGACTCCAGATGGCAACTTGTTGTCTCCAAACATTAAAGTCATCCTCCAAAGATAAAGAATTTCCATTCCTGAGAATCTTCCAGAGTAATAGCTAGTGTTTAGCTCTAGCCTCCATGCCAGGCTGAGAGCTTTCTGCGCACTCTCTCATTAAGTCCTCGCAATCACCTTGTGAAGCAGACACTGTTATTACCTTCATTTGACAGCTCAGAATTGAAGTTTGCCAGGCTAGCTTACTCTGAGGGACGTTGCAAGCACCAAGCACTGCTTCAGATTCTAAAGACTGTGCTTCCCACTCAAAACGTGCTACAATTTTCATACAGAACAAGCAGTGAGAGCAAGTATCATCGATGCTAACTGTCTGGAACATTCTTTGGCCAAAGCTCTGAGCCTCTGAGGATGACCACTTTCCTGAGGAAAACTCATGCCCTCTACATTTTGCATAGAAGGCAGTCTCATTACTTATGTGATGGGCACATCTCCTATGATCTTGTTTTCAAAAATAATTGTTTTGCATTGTTATTTAAATGTGAGATTTATGGTCACGCCTGGGGATTCTCAGTTTTTCCTGTACCATTCCCAGCTAAAGAAAACAAGCGAAAGCATTTTCCTTTTTAAAATTTCCCTGAAAACAAATACCTGGGCTAGTAAGAAAGACAGTCCTCTGCTTATCTTTTCAGTGCTTAACCACTTTTTTCCTAAATTTACTTATTTTAGAGAGACCTAAAATTACCGAAACCTCTCACGGATGCTCTCAAGTCCTTCAACCTTTTGGGTCATGCCTGTTTTTAATGTAAAATCAGATGGCTTAAGGCCTCAACCTTTGAAAATAGCAGAAACTGGCCAGTTGTCAGAAGTTTCCAGTAAAACAAAAAGCAGCTTGAGGAGGAATTTTTGAAAGCTCTTATATATGTTAATTATGGACACTAAGGATCAAAAACAGGGAAGGGGAACAGAGCTAAAATGAGAGGAATATTATATATCAGTCAGAGTGATGCTAGCTTATGCTATAGTAGCAAATTCCCCGAGCCCAGTGACTTTCACCTGAAAATTTATTTTGCTCACATAAAGTCCACTGCAAGAACTAGGGCTCTCCAGGAAACCCCCTTCAAATGATGATTCAGAGAGTCAATATGCTTCTATCTTGAGATCTTAGTGTCTCAACACTAGGGGGTCACTGAGCTGGGGAAAAAACCAAGGAGTCAACAAGAAGCTTTTCACTACCTCAGCCCGGAAAGGATCCCTGTGCTTTGTAGTCCATTGGCCAGAAAGAGTCTTAGGGCTTTGCCTAACTTAGGAGGCAGCTCTAAGTGTGGAAGAGCTCGTGCATATGAAGTAAGCAATCGGTGCTCTGCCTTGAGGGCAGGGCGCAGGTCCACCGATTTACCTTTTTTTTTTTTTAATTGATTTACTAGGCAATCTCCTAAAATGTATGAAACTTTCTCTATACTTCTGTGCTTTCTACTATGGAAACCGAAGGTGAAGAAGGAGAAAGAGATAAGAGGTAGAAAAGGGAAAATACTGATTTACTCGGTGACTTGGCTTTAGACACCCTGGCATACAATTTGAAATTTACATTTGCATCTGATTTTAGAGACCTTAGTACTTTGAAAAGAGCATCACAGAACAGTCTGGCAACTAATATTCTAATCCCAATTATTCCATGCACTAATCTGTGACCTTGCACCTGTAACTTTACCACTCAGATTCTCAGCACATTCTTCAGCACGTTGGGAATGATGATGTATATCATCAATGAGCTATTGTGAAATTCGCATTGGATGTCTGAAATGCTTAGCAAAATGCTCAGCTCACAGTAGGTGCTAAAGAGTTTGCTGAATGACTGTCCATAAGCAAATTAACTGCTTCCTATTTAATCTCATAGAAGCTGCTAACTTCACCATGATATGAAACCTACATGGTACAAGAGGCGTAGGATCATTGTAGTTGATCAGAATGTCATGGTTGGTAAATTCATTTCTGAGAGGAAATGTTTATTCTACTCCACTGAGCTATTGTGAAACTCAAGTATCTGAAAAAGCTGTGTAAACAGTAAAGTGCCATATAAATGCAAAGCATTGGTATTAAAAATACTGTGACTGAGGCCGGCTTCACAGGTGTGTGACCTGCAGAGTAGTCATACAGAGCCACTTTTAAGATGGTCTCACACTTGATTTATCGATCTGTGGTTGCCATCCTGAAGTTCTCAGTCATTTCCAAACAAGGGGCTCCACATTTTCATTTTGCACTGGGCCCCACAAATTATGTAGCTGATGCTGGTCAGGACTCAAAATACTGCTACTTTTTGTCAAAGAAAGGGAGTTTTAGATGTTCTTTCTGGTCCCTTGCAGCCCTTAAATTATATAATTCTAAAAAATATGCCAAATATCGTATCATTTTTGTTTTTGTTTTTTAAAACACTTCTGCCATTCTTTTGTTGCTGGTCAAACATTTTTTTAAAGTATCTGTTATTTCTTACAAGCTCTTCATCTTTCAGTTTCCACTCCCATGAAGCTCTGGGAAAAGATTTTATTTTCCCCACTAGATGCAGTCTACTTAGCTAAGGTCCTTAGAGACAGTTCCAACTTTGTGTTTTTATAAGGCCTCTTTCAAAGTATGCTGGGCTGTACACTTGATGGTCTGGGCTCCAGACTAAAGACTGGTGTTGGTATTGAGCAATGTGCTTTATGCTTTTGCAAAAGAACATATTTTTTAGACATCTACACTGGAAAGAGAACTTTGGAGTTATGGTATCCTGCTTCCGAACCAGGGAAGCTGTAATGTAGCAGAAAATGTCGAAGATTTGGCATTACTAGATTTATGTTCGAGGTCTTGATTCATCGTGTATTGGATGTGTGAGCCTAACTAACTTGCTTAAATTTCTAATAGATCTTAGTTTCCTCACCTGTAAAGTGGAGTAGTGGGGGGAAGGGCTCTTAGTATCTATTTCGTAGGGTTCTGAGAAGACTACTTTTAAGGTGTGGTGTATCCATAGAAAGGATTACCACGCGATATAGTTGTTTTCATTCTAAATAATTTGGTCCCATTAATAATGATTTAACTGTGATAACTATAAAGCTAGTATGATCCCATACTCCACTATTTTTCCTTAACATCACAGTAGTTAGCCCCACAGATTGCACTGGATGAGGTAGAAAATAGGTTATTTTGTTGGAGGATATTCATTTAACAAATCTTTTGAGCATCCTCTGTGAGCTGAGCACTTTGCTAAGCACGCACAAAGAAATGATATTAGGTCACACCTAATATATCCTAAAAAACAAAACTACATAGCATTATACTTCTCATCATAAACATTCCATTGGCAAGTATCTAGTGGGCACCCACTGTATGCCATAATATGAAGATTTTTAAAGGAGAGGTAAGAGGTGTTATGGGGATTGTAATAGAGAGACTAACCAAGTCCCAAGTCCTTTTCTTTCTTTCTTTCTTTTTTTTTAATAATGTGACAAGATGGGGCAAGAAAGTTAATGTAAAAAGCTAGAAACAGAAGTCCTCAGGCAATTAATAGCAAGATACCGCCATGGGCCATTTCAGTTAAGAAAGATAACCCTTGGGCCAGGGGTGGGATGAGCAGGAGAGAGAAGCAGAAAAGCAAATATCCAAATAAAGTAAGAATGTATTGCTGGTAAGAATTACAAATTTCTGCAAGGAACCTCATAAGGAAGAGCGTGAAGTAGCTAGAACAGAAGGGGCCTGGGGGAGATTAAAGGAGGAGATGGGGTTGGGGAGAGAGAAAGAGAACCGGGCAGAAGATGCTGGAAGACTGGGCCCTAGGAAGAAGCAGTGGCCAGGGAGAGGCTCCCAGTGGCCCAAGCACCTGCCACTACCAGCTGAGATAACTGTGTATTGCACAACTCCAGGGGGAGATCGCAACCTCTTGGTTCATGTAGTTATTACAGCAGTTTCTCGGCAGACGGTAATAAAGGTCTCCAGGAAGATAAACTTTCTTCTTAGTCACCCAAAGTCATCGTTCGGACCAGCAGGACTCCACTGGCCAGGGGAATTTTGAAAATCGCTGTTCACTTTTTACGTGGCTGCCAGCAATCTGGCCCATCGGGCTCCTGGCTCCTGGGCATCACCCTCAGATGGTCACATAAATTGTCCTATACAGGATCTCCTCATATGGGTGGGATTCTTGAAAAACTCAAGGGAAAGGACCAGAAAGGAAGGTTTGAAGGGGAGAGCTATGCAGGGAGGCTTTGGTAAAAGTTCGGGAACTCAGTAAAAGCCTGGGAATCACCAGGAACATCCTAAGTACCTGGAGAATCCCTGTGGGCATGAGGGGTGGGGAGAAGCACGATGGGGTTTCCACTATTTGTGAGATGGATGTACAAGCAGTTTTTATTTATTTAATTTTTCTTTTTTTCTCTCTTTTTTTTATTATGTTATGTTAATCACCATACATTACATCATTTGTTTGTTTATTTGTTTGTTTTAAAGATTTTATTTATTTATTTGACAGAGAGAGAGACAGCAAGAGCAGGAACACAAGCAGGGGGAGTAGGAGAGGGAGAAGCAGGCTTCCTGCCGAGCAGGGAGCCTGATGTGGGACTCGATCCCAGGACCCTGGGATCATGACCTGAGCCGAAGGCAGACGCTGAACGACTGAGCCACCCAGGCGCCCACATCATTAGTTTTTGATGTAGTGTTCCGTGATTCATTGTTTGCATATAACACCCAATGCTCCATGCAGAACGTGCCCTCTTTAATACCCATCACCAGGCTAACCCATCCTCCCAGCCCCCTCCCCTCTAGAACCCTCAGTTTGTCTTTCAGAGTCCATAGTCTCTTATGATTCGTCTCGCCCTCCAATTTCCCCCCCTTCATTCTTCCCCTCCTGCTATCTTCTTCTTCTTCTTCTTTTTTTTTTTAACATGTAACGTATTATTCAAGCAGTTTTTATTTAAACATTATAGGACAGAGTAACTCCAGCAGGCTGGAGGATAAGGATCTCTAAAAAGTCAACATCTGTGTTATGGGTGCTAACTACGTGAGATGTGTCTTTCAGATGAAATCCCCTCCTGCCACACAGAAACTCAAAGCTATTGTATTAGTCCTTCATCCTCAAACACACACACACACACACACACACACACACACACACACACACAAATGGGGCTACTGGCTTTTAAACTCTACCTGCTAGATTTGTTCTGATGGGAAATTTTCAGACAACGTTGCCAAGAAACTTGGAGCCATCTTTCTCCCACCCAAGCTTGTTATATAGCTTTAGCAAAGATCCCTTAACCTCCCTGAACCCCAGGTAAAGACACCTGTCCTGACTCCCCCACCAGTTGTGATTAAAACAAAGCAAAGCAACATAACAAAAGCATCATCGGATGCAAACATCCTTGGAAAATGCAAAAAGAGCCATAGACACCGAGGAAGCTCTTCATGCAAAGATCCATTTTCTTGTCCCTGCATTCGGTGGGACCACATTCAGAAGGGCCCCTGGGACAGGCCATTGTTTTCTGCAGAGGGAAGACACAGGCCAAAGTAAGTGGTTCCAGCTGCTAGGAAGGGTGCTTGCTGGGGCCCAGGAGGTGTCCCAGCGTTCCACAGCAAAGATTCTCATTTTACTTGAAAGCACAGACTTCTCCGCCCCTCACCACCCTCCAAATTTGTAATCTAGATTTGAAACCACATGTAGTCATGCTGATCTTTTTTTTTTTCTGAGATTGTCAAGCTTTTGCAGCTAATTATCAGTTGGAGTCGGTGTAACAAAACCTGCGTTTCTGTGCTGGATTTTATTAAAATGCTTCTGCTATCAGCCAGGGGCTGTGATAAGGATGCAGCTAGTGCAGGCAGTGGGGTTTTTCCTTTCCCTGTGAGGAAAGCCCCAGCAGGCTATATAAATCAGTCCTATTAACTGGAATGGCAAAGACTTACTGTAAGTAAGCGCGATCCCTTCCGCTTCAAAGAAACAATGAACTATTTCCTGGCTTCTCAGTTAGGAAGGCTTTCTCGGGCTATGAAGGAAAAAAATGTAACATATAATAAATATACTAAGGAACAAGCATGATTAATGGCAATTCAGAAGGATCATCTGAGCTGATGCCTTATAGCACAGGAATCGGCATTTACAGGCATCCTCTGTAAATCTACCTTCTATAGTGAACGCTCAGAATTCCAGAAAACACGAAACAACTCATTTCAAGCTCTATGGATTTGGCTCAAGACTTAAATCTTCCGGGCGCCTGGGTGGCTCAGTCGTTGGGCGTCTGCCTTTGGCTCAGGTCATGATCCCAGGGTCCTGGGATCGAGCCCCACATCAGGCTCCCTGCTCCGTGGGAAGCCAGCTTCTCCCTCTCCCACTCCCCCTGCTTGTGTTCCCTCTCTCGCTGTGTCTCTCTCTGTCAAATAAATAAATAAAATCTTAAAAAAAAAAAAAAAGACTTAAATCTTCCATGAATGGTCGAGTAGGCTAGAAGACATGAATGCCCCTCCTTGTCTTTTTATCATTTAAACTGAAAACTGATCTGAGGGCGTGGGGGCAGGCCTGCCAAGGGCTTGACTTCCTCCCACAGATAACCTTCTGGGGACAGGGAGAGGAGAGAGAGGGAAGGCAGTTTGTGTCCTAGCATCTTCTTAGGACTCCTGTGCCTATCAACATAGAAAACTCTCGAAGAGGTCATCAGACCTGACCATGTCCCCACACTACTCTCATCTGTACCCATCCCTGTGTCCTTCCATCCCTGGCCACAGAGAACTAGATTTCCTTCCTGTCTTAAGCTATACTTTCCTAGGCTTTTCCGAGGCTGAGATTCACCATCAAACCCTGTATCCACATCTTAATTACTCCAGATCCTCATCTCTACGGACATTCTTAAGTCTCCTCTATCCTAAGGATGGAAGATTTCTTCTTTTTCCTTTTTGTCACAGCTAGATTTCAAAAATATGCTGGCTACACACTATTTACCTGTCACCCACTGCAGTCAGGCTTCTACCATTCTCCCTGGAACTGGTAAGAGTTACCACGTACCATCTACTGGCCACATCCTAGAATCCTCTCTTCAGGAACTATTGTAATTTACTTTTCTGCTGCCTGGGATTATTTTCACACTGACATTTCTGACCTTCTTTCTTTCTACCAGTTGTATGGTGATGGCTTCTCCTTCTGCTATTTTCAATTGTTCTAGTTCAGTTTTTACTCTCAGTTCCTCTTTAATGGCCCTTTACAGAATCCCATCCTTTTTCTATAATATGAGTGTCTGTAAAAAGAGGGTGTGCTGCTCGTGGGAATGTGAAATGGGACAGCCACTTTGGAAAACAGTCTGGCAGTTCCTAGAAAGGTAAAATATAGAGTTACCATTTGAACCAGGCTGTCTACACCTATGTATATCTCCATACACCCAAGGGAAATAAAAACACATGTGAACACAAAAATTGAAATACGGTTGTTCATAGCAACATGATTCCTCATAGTGGAAAGGTGGAAACAACACAAATGCCCATCAACTGATGAATGGATAAACAAAATGTGGTATACCCATACAATAGAGTATTATTCAGCCCTAAAGAGACATGAGGTACCCATACATGCTACAGCATGAATAAACTTTGAAAACACTCTACAGCATGAATGAAGTGAGTCAGAAAAGACTACATAGTAATGATCCCAATTATACGAAATGTCTAGCATTGAAAATTTAGTGTCCTAAAACAATAGCAGTTACCTATTTCTCCTAATTCTGCAGACTGACCACGTGGTTCTTCTGCCTCAGGTGGTCATGGCTAGGGTACTGAGAGGGCTGAAAGTTCTAAATGTCCTCGTTCACACTGCTAGAAGTCGGTGGTGGTCACTGGTTGGGTGCTCAGCTAGGACAATCATCCAAGGACTTCAGTTCTTATCCACATGGGCCTCTCCACATGGCCACTTGACCTTCCTCTTACTATGGTAACTGGGTTCCAAGAAAGAGCATTCCAAGTTGACAAACCCAATGTGCAAGCACTTATCAAGCAACCACTGTTGCATAATGTTTGCCAATTTCTTAATAGCAAAAGCTATTCATATGGCAAAGCCCAGAGTCAATGTTTGAAAGGTTGACTTGAATGCTGGAGTCATGGTTTGTTGAGGACCACCAAAGTAGCATGCTTCATAATGAGAAAAATGACAGGTATTGAGCAAGGTTTCAGAGAACTGGTGAGAAATTGTCTTCCTCTCTGACCAGCTAATTATTTTGGTACCTTCTCTATAGAACACTTACAAGCTATACAAGGTAAATGTATTTATCAAACGTCAGACTAAATGTCTGGCCCTTTTTTGTGTGCTAAAAATACTTTACAGAGAGAAGACTAAACCTGGCTTTAAGAAGATTAAAGAGAAACAGGTACACAAATATGCAACTACAAAACAGTGTGATAGTATCATAAAAGTGTATATCTTCATGGCAAAAAGGGAGCCCAGAGGAGGGAGCTCCTCAGTGTGCTTTGGGGGAGAGAGGAGGCATTTTTTAGCTAAACATGGGCAGGGGAAGAACTGTCTAGGCAAGGTGAAATAGCACATACTATCATTGGCAGTCTTTGCTAAAATTACAGTTCAGTGCTCAGGGGTGTAAATGGTGTGTGTGTGAGAGAGAGAGAGAGAGAGAGAATTGGTGCTTAGAAGATACAGTTGGACAGGTATGTGGAGACTAGATCAGGAAGGATCTTGTGTTCCATGCTAAACTGTTCCAGGCCCCCATGACCACCCCCTACGGGATGGAGATCCATAAAAGACCTCATCAGAGAGGCAGGGAGATGGGATTTGTCCATTATGCAGATTGGCTAACTCTGCATCCTGCCGTGGTTTTTGTTTGCTCCCTGCCGTGCTTGTAGCATGACTCAGTGCTTCCACACATTCCCCCAACAATCTCCTCCACAAAACGTGAGTGAGAAATGTAGATTTTCTCTTCATGTGTACAATGTGGAGATTTCTACATCTCCATGGAAACAGAAGTTTTCATGCGGGAGACTGCGGTGGAAGTCACATTTCAGGGTGGACAAAAATCTCCCTCCCCCAAATCCCCATTCTCCCCAGTCCCTCCTTTGGCCACCAGCAGGGTTCCTATCTCTCTCTCTGAACTCTTGCCCTGCAAAAATTTTCATTTTTCTGACCCTAGGTCTTTATTCAGGAATCACTTTCCCCTCCCCCTCCATCTTGCCATCTCTTTCTATCTCATGGAGCATGATTCCCCTGTTTCCATTCCCATGACCTCACTCAGCAAAGAAAGACCTGCCAATATCAATATCTTCAAATACCTTGAAAGGCATCAGGGAGTATTAATTACATAAATAAAAAATCGTGTGTATATTTCTGATGCATTCTTAAAATCTCACTTTGGAAGCAACATGTGAAATGGAATGGTTGTGGACAGAGTAAGACTAAACACAGAGAGATCAATAAGGGTTTACATCCTCATAGGAGAAATATGTGGAGAGCCTGCAACAGGGGCCGTTGAAATGGAGGTAGAAGGGGCAGACATGATAACAATGAGAAGGTAGAATCAAGTGGGCCTTGCCATTAATCCAGCCCATAACATTCACTAAAAATAGCAGTGTTAGTCCCTCCAGTAGAATAGGATTTGTTAGGATTTGGGACTGTTTGCTGAGCCAGACCTAGGAAGAGAAGTAATGGCACGATAGGAAATTAACTGAGATATTATGGTGGTCCTCTCAACGTCCTGCATCAGCCATATTGGAAGTATCAAGTATGACAGTATATTATGAGACTGATTTTTGAAAATACCAGGTCTCACGCATCCAAATAGGTGTTGGCCTCTAAGTCACCACGGGCAAGCGTCACTTGTTCCAACAATGCTGCCATTGTTGAAATCCATTCTGAACTCCTCGTTGGCATCTGCATTTGGAGCCAGGATATGAGACACCCAATAGTCTGGCCTCATTACTTGACGGTGACTTTGTATTTTTCCTCTGGATAGCTTTAGCCACCTGGAATATACAAGTTGCTTTCCAGACACTAAGCCGAAGACTTTAGCTCAGGAAAATAAATTAGGACAAGAGGATGGAAGAGCCTCAGCTAAGGCTCATGGTTGGGAAAAAAACACAACCAGCAGACTCGTCAGGAAGAGATGCACAGCCAGTCGTGCCTGTCTCTTCACTTCCAACTTCTGAGCCCCATACATCATCAGAATGTAATCCACCAACTTCCCCAGGTATGACACTTCATTCCTGGGGTTAAACAAGCAAAGGAGACTCAGAGAAAATGGAGAAGGACAAAGGAGCCTGGAAATGAACTTTCCTCAAAAAGTACCATCCTAGTTTTCAAACAGAATGAGTCTGAAAACATGTTTTCCTTTAGTAAACCCATTGCTCATCTCCAGAATCAGTTGTACCAGGGAAAGGTGGGCATTTTAGAGCAGACCAAGTTCAGGAGGAAGCCCAGGTAGGTTCACTATGAGCTGAAAACACATTTCTGATTGTTTAAAAGAAAAAAGACAAGAAGGTATCAGAAACTGTAAACTATTAATGAGGAAATGCATTTAATGCATGTGAAGTGACTAGCACAGTGCCAAACAATAAAATTTGCTCCATTAATAGTAAATAAATGCTCAGGTAAATCAGAGCCATTTGTTGTTGTTTTCTTTGTTTGTTTTTTAAAGGAAAAACAGTACATAAACCACCACAGATCCTACTGCTTCTACATTGTTGCTAATATAAGATGATCACTTGTATTTATTTAACATACATGTAGATAGTACATAGATGTAGATAGTCCCAGATGCTACTGTAAGCAAAATACAAATACCAATTCATTTAATCCTGATACTAATCTTATGAGCTATTTTTAATCTCTGTTTAACAGATGAGAAAACTGGGAACCCAGAGAGATTAAATAGCTTGTCTAAGGTCACTCAGATAACAAATAGTAAGAGTTGTGTTCTTAACCACCACAATTTTCTGCCTTTTGAAATTCAGTTTTGGCAGCCTTTTAATCTCTGGCACCACTGCCCACCTTCTGCAATCCCTTTATACCCAGGGGTTTTCTATGGTGGACCAAGATGAGTTGGGCCTCTGGGTTCCTTAGATAGGACAAGCAGAACAAAACAAAGCAAAAAACAAAACATAGCTTATTAGAGCTGAAGATGCCCAGGCATTGCCATACATTTTTTTCTTTTAATAATTCTTACTTTTAGGACAATTTTAGGTTTCCAGAAAAATTGTAAAGCTAGTACAGAGAGAGCCCATATATTCTATACCCAGTTACCCCTTTCTTTAACATCTTATATCAGTATGGTACATACGATACAATGAATGAACCAATATCCATAAGTTAGTACTAACTAAAATTCATCCTTTAATCAGATTTCCTTACTTTTAACCTAATGTCATTTTCTGTTCCAGGACCCCATCCAGGACAGCACATCACGTTTAATAGTCAAATCTCCGTAGGTTCCTCTTGACTGTGAGAGATTCCATGCTTCTTTTGTTTTTGATGACCTGGCCAGTTTTGAAGAGTACTGGTCAGATGTTTTGTAGAATGGCCCTCAGTATGGTGAGATATATTTTTCTCAGATTAGACTGGTGCTACATGCTTTGGGGAGGAAGACCACAGGAGTAAGGTGCCATTTCCATCACATCATATCAAGAGTACATACTATCAACATAACTCATCACCGATAATGTCAGCCTTGATCCCCTGGTTGATAATTACAAAACATATGTTATATCTGAGTTTGATTCTGATGCTTACTTTGACTCTTCAGGCTATGATTTGCCTTGCCTTTTAACATGACATATTTTTTTTTTTAAGATTTTATTTATTTGCGAGAGAGAGAATGAGAGACAGAGAGCATGAGAGGGAGGAGGGTCAGAGGGAGAAGCAGACTCCCTGCTGAGCAGGGAGCCTGATGTGGGACTCGATCCCGGGACTCCAGGATCATGACCTGAGCCGAAGGCAGTCGCTTAACCAACTGAGCCACCCAGGCGCCCAACATGACATAATTTTTTGTAGAGAGCTGGGTATGTTGTATCAAGTACTGGGAACTGAGGTAAACAGGCCTTTAGTGAGAGAGGATTCTTATGAATCTGGAAACAAGTTGGGCTGTTTTTCATGTTTGCTGCAGCTGTAGGGGCCACAGGCTTCAGGTTTCCCTGCTGTCCTTGTTTTGTGTCCCCTTTTGAAGCCCTGTTTGGGCTTCTCTCAGAACTCTCCAGATTTCAAGGTGTTGGCTACCCTGGCAACCTCAGCTTTCTGATGGGTCCAAGAAAAGTTATAGATTTTCAGTTTGTTCAGTTTGTTCAACTTTTTCTTGTTATAAGGTTGGAAGCTATGACTTCTGGCCCTTTTCATGTTGGAGCTGACACATTTTTAAGAGGAAAAAGCTCTTTCCAATGAAATCTTATGTAACTACATGAGTCTCATCACTTTCTAGCCTAATCCAAGTACCAGCCCTGGAATATTTCCCACCTACATTTCCACAGTTCCATTGGGTATCTAGGGCACTTCCTCTTAACTCATGCTGTGTTTCAGGAGATTTACGAACGTCATAGGTCATTTAAAAGTAGAGTGCCCATATGGAGGAGTAAGGATGGGACTCAGCAAAATCTTTGGGCATGGGCAGGAATCTTTTTAGCTAGAAAATCCAACAGAAATGGTCAGAGAGTCGGTGGAAAAACCCCACCAGACGATAATGGGAAGAAGGGCTCATGTGGTTTCTTCCACATGATGGTGGTTCATATTGCCCATGGAAGGGAGGCAGATGCTCTCAGGCTATGGCTTGGCCCCCATGAAGCTCCTTGGTGCTGGCCATTCTCTCAATATTGATCTCTGGTCCTCTCTATGTGCCTTTCACCCTAGCAGTCAAGGTTTGGTCCTCTTGTTTAAAACTTTAAAGATATCCTTCAAGGTCATGCCCCATCCTCTTCCTTCAGCCCACTCTAGCCCAGCTGACCCTCAGGTAGTCCCCTGAGGATGGTGGAACGAGTGCTCTGGGGTTTCCTTCTTCCTCCACAATGCACGTTCTTATACAAAGTCTCCAATCTGCTCCCAATGTCCTGACTACCAAAAATCTTTTTTTTCTTTTGATAAAACTTGGCTTCACAAAGCAAGGCTTTGGATTTCTAAACTAATATTTCTAGTGTGGGATTTGACATCCTAAAATTAAACTGAACATTGACAGTTTCTTTTACTTTTAATTTCTGCTACATTTTCAATACTCCAGGAGCCAATTTGGGTGTTTTTGACTAGTTAGAAAAATGTCATGGATTCATACAAAAAAAGTGTTGAAACAAAAAACAAAGATAACTACTTTAAGATATTTTTTCTGTATATTGCTATGGATGGGGTGTGTGTGTGCACGTGTGTATACAAGTTCTGCTTGGAGGGGACCAAGGGGTTCCAGAGCCCTACATACCTAGTCTTCTCTACTACCTACGCAGTGTACTGAAACCACTCCTACAAAGGTCACCCTCATATCGCCAAATCCAGGGGCCGGTTCTCAGTTTGCTGGTTAATCAGTAGTCAGTCCTCCTCTCTCCTGCCCTGTCAGCAGCCCTGGTCACAGCTCATCACCTCCTCTTTCTTGAAAACAAAAATTCTCCTTAGCTTTCCGCATGCCACATTTTGGTCCTCCTCTCTTGCTGCTTGCTCCTGTAAGCCTCCTTTACAAGGTTTTCCTCTTCTCTTCTCTTATTAAAGGCTGACATGCCCAGGGCCCTGTCCTTGTCCTTTGTGTATACTTGTGCTCTGCTTGAGTGTATTCAGTGTCACGACTTTAAACACCATCTCCATGCTGATGACTCACTGATTTATATTTCCAGCCCAGAATTCTCTCTTGACTCTAGACCCATAAACCAAATGCCTTACACCACATCTCCACTAGATATTGAACTTCATATGTTCAGAACCAAACTCCTTAACTCCCCACCCAAACCTGCTCCTCTCCTTTGGATTTCACGTCTCCATAAATGGCAATGAATTTTTCCAGCTTCTCAAGCCACAAGCCCTGGCCTCCTTTTCTCTTGCCCCACATTGAATCTGTCAGCAAATCCTGTCAGTGTTATTCCACATCTGGTTGTTTATTTATCGCTGTTCCCACGCTGGTCCAGATCACCACCAGCTCAAACCTGGATTCTGCACAAGTCTCCTCACTGGACTCCCTACTTCCCCCTTGATGTCCTTTCATCTGTTTACCATACTTACATATGTAAGTCAGATCCGATAGCCACCCCCCATGTTTGCAAGGTATCCATGATTGTGTGTCCATCCAACTCTCTCATTTCCCACCACTTCTACAACTGATCCTCCATCCCAGCCTCCTGTCTTATTACTTAAATATGTCAAGCTTACTCCTATGCCAGGCTCTTTGACTGGCTCTGCTTTCTGCCTGGAGAACCCTACCCCAAATATCCACAGGTCTCTGTCCCCCACTTCCTTCAGACCCCTTTTTATTTATGACCCCATTTTGAGTCCTTCCCTGGCCACCATATTTAGCATGGGGCCACTGTCTCCCTGTGTCCTTACCCTGTTTAATTTTTTTCTTAGCATTTACCATTATCTGATATATGGTACTTGTTTACCATCCTCCTATCTTATTAGAAAGTCGGCTCAGCCAGAGCAGGAACTTTGTCTCCTCTTGTTTGCCACTCTGTCCCTGGTGCTTAGAACAATGCCTGGCACACAGCAGAAGCGAAAGAAAGAAAGAAAGAAAGAAAGAAAGAAAGAAAGAAAGAAAGAAAGAAAAGAAGAAAGAAAGAAAGAAAGAAAGAAAATAAGAAACAGCGCAGATGATCAGAGGGGAAAAGAAGGAGACAAACCATGAGAAACTCTTAACTATGGGAAACAAACTGAGGGTCGCTGGAGGGGAGGTGGGTAGGGGGATGGGGTAACTAGGTGATGGGCATTAAAGACGTGATGAGCACTGGGTGTTATATGCAACTGATGGATTACTGAACTCTACCTCTGAAATTAATGATGTACTATATGTTGGTTAATTGAATTTAAATTTTAAAAAAAAGAAAGAATGAATGAATCCTATGAAGAGGCCCACGAAGCATGCCCAAAAACCCCTAAGTCCCCACTTCTTCCATTTTAGAGATCAGGACCTGAGGCCCAAAATAAGAGAGGAGTAACTTTCCCAAGGTCAGTCAGCAGTCAGTAGCAGGCAAGGTCCAGATTCGGGGTCTTTCATTTCCCAGGCCTGGCCTCTGTCCATACATGCCTCAGCAATAGTGGAAGGACTGGGTGCCAGCTTCTGCCTGTGTGACATGAGGAAGGTCATACTTCAAAAGGTTACCCCCAACCCTCTTACACTGTCGGTGGGAATGCAAGCTGGTGCAGCCACTCTGGAAAACAGTACGGAGGTTCCTCAAAAAGTTGAAAATAGAGTTACCCTACAACTCAGCATTTGCACTATTGGGTATTTACCTCAAAGATACAAATGTAGTGATCCAAAAAGGCACATGCACCCCAATGTTTATAGCAGCAGTGTCCACAATAGCCAAACTATGGAAAGAGCCTAGATGTCCATCAACAAATGAATGAATAAAGAAGATGTGGTATATATATATACTATGGAATATTATGCAGCCATCAAAAATTGAAATCTTGCCATTTGCAATGACGTGGATGGAACTAAAGGGTATTATGCTAAGCAAAATAAGCCAATCAGGGAAAGACAATTATAATATGATCTCACTGATATGTGGAATTTCCGAAACAAAACAGAGGATCATAGGGGAAGAGAAGAAAAAATAAAACAAGATGAAACCAGAGAGGGAGACAAACCATAAGAGACTCTTAAACATAGGAAACAAACTGAGGGATGCTGGAGTGGAGGGGTGTGGAAGGGATGGAGTGACTGAGTGATGGACAATGGGGAGGGTATGTGCTATGGTGAGTGCTGTGAATTGTGTAAGACTGATGAATCACAGACCTGTACCCCTGAAACAAATAATACATTATATGTTAATAAAAAAAAGGTTACCCCAAAAAAACTGAAAGCAAAGAGAGGCCAGCCAAGAGGTTGAGGCTGTGGTATTACCAGGAGGGAAGTGATGAGGACCTGTCTCCCTAGCGACTGGAGAAGTCAAGAGGAAGGGCAAAGTCTGGAATACTTTGTGAAAGAAGCTTGTTGAATAATTGAATGTGGTGTTTAAAGGGTCAAAAGGAAAAATTGGAAGTGATTTCAAGGAGGGTGAGCCCATGTTTTATTTATCTTTGTATCTTCCGTAACCATACTTAGCATATAGTGAATACACAGCAAATCTTTATCACCAGTCACAGTAATGAGGAAGACTAGAAAAATCACAATCCGTGGTTGTTCTGAGTCAAACTCTCTGAATATAGCGGGCGAGAACACAAATTTGGGGTCAGATAAACCTAGGTCAAGTCTCATCTTCCTCACTTAGTAGACAGGTGATCTTGGGCAGAAAGTTATTCTCTCCAAACTTCATCTTCTACATCACTAAAGAAGGGATAATAAAAGGAGAGAGACAGAGACACAAAGAGACAGAGACAAAGAGACAGAGACTAAATACAATTATGTATATAATGTGCTTACTTAACTCAATTGCTTGGCCCATGTGAGGTCCTCAAAAAATGCTCACCTTTATTTACTGTCTCTTTGGCCTCTGTCCCCTTTTGAAATCTCTGCCCCCTCACTTCTGTATCTGCAGTGTTGAGTTCTCAGCTCCTCTCCACTCCCCTCTTCTTCAAGGAGTTTACAGGGAGAGAAAGAGCTCCTGGTATTGAACTCAGGATTGGTTCTCCACCTCTGAACTTGAGATTGATTTAGTGTTTCCCATCTGCTTAGCTGGAAGCTTTCTCATGAGAACCTCGGCACCCTTATAAATGCATGAATCACATCAGCTGTGCTGAACAGAGCTATAAGTGTAACTTAGGAACCCAGACATGAATTACAGATCTAGGGTGGGCCTGCTGTGAGTGCTTCCAAATGGTGACAACTTGCCCCCATATCCATGCATAGTTCCCATGCTTTGTTATCATCTCACCTTTGATAATAGCATTGACTCCAGAGAAATAATGGTTTGGGTCTCATCTCTGGGCTCAGAAGAGATGGGAGGGCCTTGGTGTTCCAGCTGAAGTACAAGAGAAAATCTGTGTTTCTATCCTGTGCTTGTTCAGAGGAGCAGCCTACATTTGCCCTTCACAGAATTGTATGCAGTTCCCATCTGAGGCCTGCCAATTTCAGAGGTTAAGTCTCTAAAACTAAAGGGAAGCGGGGGCTGGAAGAATTTTGGAGGGAGTCCAGGGCTGCCTGGGCGAGCCAACCCAAATAATTCAGGCAAGCAAAAATTTGCTTGGACCTGAGCTGGCTGTCTAGACAGTCATGACTGCACACAGGTATGACCTTGCACTTCATTTGGCTGTGCTGAACTTGTTTAAATGTGCCTATCAATGGGTGTTTCAGTTTAGGTTCCCCCCAAAACAGATTCAGAATGAAGGCTTTTAATGCAATGAATTTCCTAAGGAAGTGATCCTCAAGTATGCTGGTAGGGAATTAAAGGAGTGAGAAGAAGGGAAAGAAGCTAATAAAGGGGTGTGTTGTTCAGTTAGTTACCACTGTGGGCAAGTGGAACTCAACCCTTCCGGGTGACCATTGAATTCATTGTGGAAATGTCCCAGGGTCACCCCCCCAACAAGAGGGCAAGGAAGCTGGTGTGTTTACCCATCATCAACTCTCCTTTGTCATGGGCCGAGGGCACATTCAGTCTGCCGGGAATGCAGAATAAGCTCCATCCTCTTGGGCTGAGAATTGCAGGTGTGGTCGGTAAATAGCCGTCAGGGTGTGGAGAATGTCTAGGGCATGTGGGCAGGGCATTGCCAATGTCTGCAGCCAGCGAGTCAAAACACAAAAGCTCCCTAAAACAAAAGCATTGAGCAGTCAGACTCTATCCCATTCCTCCTAGAGATTGCTCAATCATGGCCCTTGAGATACAGAAATTAGAAGCTTGGAAGATGATTTCTCCTCTGCCGGGAATCCCTTCTAAATTATAACTACATCTATTGAGTGCTTACAACATGCTAGGCATTTAATCTTCTCATTTTATTTTTATAACAACACTTGGAGGTGAGAACTATTAATACTATCACTCGTGTTGCATAGATGAAGTAACCAAAGCTCATAGAGTTCAGGGACGTGCCCAAGATCGCATACTCAATATGGAATGAGGCCAAGATTTGGACCCAGGCTGTGTGTCTCAAGAGCTCACCCCTCATTCTCAGTGCTCTCCTGCTGATGCCCCCATACAGCTGTGTCAGGGCTCCCTCAGGCCCAGAGCAGCTTGTTCTACTCTCAGAACTGTTTGTCTGTATGGCCTGTATGTTGCTGGGTGGTTTGCCTATTTGCATCTTGCGCTTTTCAGGCTGGAGGAGGGATGGAAGGAAATTGGCATCTATAGATCTGCTGCTGAGCTGCTCCCCATACCAACAATTTTGCAATGCTCAGAGTGGCCCTATAAGCTTGGGATCAGGATCCTCCCCACTGTACATCTGAAGAACCCAAGTGAAGTGCAGAGAAATGAAGTGACTTGTCCACACCCCAGCACCTAGGAGGCAAAGGAGTGAGGTGGAAATAATGTGACCCACAGGATCAGCTGCCTGTCACAACCAAGTTAGGGCTTCTCTTCCCAACTGGGTGGATGGCGCCATTCCCTCACTTCTGATCCATACACACATCCTATCAAAGCACTTAAGATATTTTATTCACATACCATTGGTCCACAAATACATGTCCTCCCACTAGGAATCCTCTGATAGTCTCTGAATTGTTGATTTAAATAATCATGTGTTGAACAAATGTATCAAAATGATAAATGAAACAATGAGTGACCTGGGTTCAAATCTTGCATTTTTTCTGTTGAGGGCTTTGGACTCAGAGAAGCCGGGATTCACCTGTCCTGGAATGTGCCTCACCACCCAGGCCGTCCAGAGAGAGCCCCAGGCTGGTGTTTGTCAAGCAAGAGACCCCACTGGACTGTCCCATGCCTTCCCCATAGCACTGCCCTGTCATCAGCTCACCCTTCTCCCACTGCCACCTTTCAAGTTTCCATGGCTTTTTGTGTAGAAAAGTGAAGTTTCTCTGAAAGATCTATTCTTTCTAAGGTGTTGATGGCAGCCAAGAACCAATGCACCACATTTGAATGGGAATTTTTTTTTTTTTACTCCTCACTTATTTTTTTATTTAAGTTTTTATTTTAATTCCAGTTGGTTAACATATAGTGCTATATTAGTCTCAGGAGTACAATATAGTAATTCAACAGTTCCGTGTGTCGCCCTGTGCTCATCATGACAGGTGTACTTCTGAGTCCCCAGTGGGAATTTATATTTTAACAAGGTACTGATAAACACCCAATGTCTTAGGTCAGCAGAATGATAAATATAACAACTAACAATTACTTCATTTCTACTATATGCCAGGCTGTGTCTTGAGGGCTTTGAGAGATTAAACCTCACACAAACTAAACCAGCATTAGTTTTTAGGATATGCTCTCAAACTTCCATCAAATGTCTTCCTACCAACCTGTCACTGGTGTCTGAAATCTTATAATCTGGTGGTTCTTCAGTCAATAACTCCCTGCACCATGGCTGGTACATAGTAGGTGTGTGGGTTCCCCAGAATCAGACTCCAGACAAGGATTTGAGGGGAAGTGGTTCATTTGGGAGGGAAGTGCAAGAACCCCCGGTAGTGGGTTCGGGAGGTGTACAAAGAAGGGAAGGGAAGGCAGCTTATAAAAGGGTATCTTTTCAAACTAGCTAAAATCGTGGACCCCTGGAGCCCATTGCCTTGGGGGAACACTGTGGAATGGTGTAGAAAATGTGCTTTAGTGTTATCCCACCTCAAGAGTGAGGATGCTGGGGTATTTATAAGTAAACTCTCATCAGTCATTGGCGAAGGAATCCTCCCAGGGGACATCAACTCTTTATCACTTCATCTGTCAGTGAGTGCGCACAGTGGCTTTGGAGAAATTCCTCAGCTACTGAGACACAGTATTGGCAGAGGAAGTTGGCTGCAATGTACCGAAGTGATAAGGTCCAAAGGATGTGGGCAGCCACCACCAGCATCTGCTACAGTGTTTAATAAATACTTGTTAAGTAAATGAATGAGGGAATGAAGAAGATGATGGTGGTGATGGGAGGCAAAGATGCCCTAATTTTCCTTGCTTCATTATGACTCTTGAGACTTCCTGCCATCTTAGTGATTTTCCATCATTCAGGACACTCTCCCATGGGATATCCAGGGTGTCTGATCTTGTCAGTAGCAAGAGGAAGGTTTTACAAGAGTCCTAGGAACATGGACAGAGTTCTGGTTCCACATTGTTCAAGCCCGACGTGACAGTTTCCATCATACATCTGGAGTCTACATCACAGAATGCCAAGGCTTCTGCAGTAGCTATCAGGAAAGCAAAAAGACCTCAGAGGGCAGATGTCATCAATTTTTCACTTTCTCACTAGTGAACCCAACCATAATTCTAACCTTGGTAACACAAGGCCAGTGGAAACTATGTGCAGCACATGTTTGGATTAAATTCTCTGTTGATTTCTCTTGATTTATAGGTTAAAACCCAGCCAATGCAAGTCTTTTCCCTACCCTACCAATTTCTGTCTTGAACTAAGTGTTAAATATTTTGTCAAACTACAATTTTTGTTATTTTTAGCCTCATAAAAATAATTAAAATTTTAAAATCCCTGCCCAAGATTGGAAAGTAGTTTTTCTGTTTTTGTTTCCAGAATTATTTCACATTTTTGAATTTACACAGCTCTAGATCCCAAGAATCACATGATCTCACTGCTCTCAAGCATAGATTCCTCATATTCATGTTTTTCATGATATATCAAACCAGAAAATAGAGGTGCAAATCCATAAGCAACACATATGTGGTGGCTCTAGGGTTAACGACATGAAACAACTGTGACATAATCCTATCTGGAAAAGCCTACCTTCCCTGGGAGAGACAACATCTTCTTTCCCTCCTCTTCCTCCCCTCTTCTCTCTTTTTCTTTTTCTTTCTTTAGTTTCTAAGTAGAGCTTTATTTGTGAAAGACCTAAGATGCCTTGAATTCCAAGTTCACATCTCAGAGAGAATTTAGAAGTTGCTCCAAAGGAGAATCCAAGAAAATACCTGTAGCTTTGGAAAACATGAGCAGGTTTGGGTGCTTCTGATAGGGAGTGTCCACCAAGCACTCAGAATAGTTCTATTAACTATAAACTGAGCCCGTTACCTGGCCACTCTAAGGTCCTCATGCTAGGAAAACAATAAGCAATGAAGAGGGTTACTGTACTGGTCGAGGTGATTGAACCTATCAAGGGAAAATTGAGTCACTACTACACATTGAGGACAGGAAAGAGTATGTCTGGAATGCAGGCAATCTTTGGGACCTCTCTTAGTAATACCATGCCCTGTGATAAAAATTAATGGGACCCTACAACCCAGTAAAGATAAAACCTCTAGTAGGATCAGAGCTTGGACCATTCCATTAGACTAGGATCTAGGACCAGCTGTGGTGCTTCCTGAGGGCAAAGCAAATGCAAAAACAATTATGGAAGGAAGAATTTATAAATACCAGCTATATCAAAAACTAATGATGTATTGTATGGTGACTAGCATAACATAATAAAATTTAAAAAAAAATACCAGCTATGATAATATGACCAGTTGCGGAAACAGTGACTCTAATAGTTACCAGAATTTCTTCTTTTCTTTGATATATTTGTGTGTATCTATATGGATATGTATGTGTGTGTATACTTTTACATATTTTTTATTTCTTTTCCCTCTTAATCCTATTCATTTACTATAAAACATAAGATGTTATAAAAGTGGCAAGCCTTATATCTTGATATTTAAAGTACAAGATATTAAGAGAGGAGTCTGATTCAGCTAGTGATGAAAGTGAATGTAACCCAAAGATGCATCCAGCTATATTATCTTGGAGACAACCTGTTTTCATTTGTACAAAGAATAGTTGCATCATGTTAGGAGAAAACATGATTTCACATTGTCTTTATCTGGAAGTTAAATATAGAAAAAAAGAGATATACTAAGTTGATAAGAGTTGCACTGTTCTGAAGTGTTACACTGTCAACTTGGTTAAGCTAGAAACTTTCTCAAAATTCCATTTTATGCTTCTCCTTCATCTGCATGGTTCCAGGTTAGAGTTGGCCAAAAGAGGAATTTGTTCAATATTTTGAAGGTGGAAGTCACTCATTGGCCATTACTCTCAGCAGACATACAATATGCATTCAGATATGGTGCTGGAAAGATGCAGAGATCTTCGGTGAGTCCTGCCTTCCTCTTGTTCTTCCTTGCTCCACATCTAGCTCATATTCTTGATTGCTGACTTGCTGACCAGTTCTCAGCTGTGGACTCAGAGATTCAGTAGCACACAGGCATCAACTTCCTCTCCTAGAGAGCTCTCCCTTTGCTGTCCTCCACAAGAGCTGGATGGACTTGGCTTCTCATAACTCTCTGCAAATGCTGCTTGTCCACATGCACCTGTGCTTCCAGAGGGCTGGTCAGTGGCTCTTTCTCTGATGTTTCTATTCTCTTTTACCTTTAGTCTTCCAGCTTTTCTCACACTTGTGGGGGTCTAAGTCCCATAACAACCCCCTTCTTCTCATCATATTCATTGTTACTGTGCATCCCTGATTAAACCCTGACTGATACAACCTGCAGTCTAGGTGGAATGACGAAAGTTATCTCCATGCAAACAGTTGTCTCTCACTACAGGAGAATAGTGAGATTTCCAGGTTAGCAGTACAGGATGCTAGGAGTCAGCTATGGAAGTACAAGAAAAAGCGGCATTCCAATGGGGCGGATAAAGGTAACTAGAAATAGACTGAATTGTTATTTTCACTAAAGTTTTCCATTACTGTTTATTTCTCACCTTTCCACTGGCATAATGTGGTATATTAAGACATGCCAATCATGCCCAGCCTATGCCAGACAGAGACATGATTTGGTGGGTTAAGCTGTGGACTTCAAAGCCAGACCTCCTGGAATTGGACCCAAAGGAAAAACATAAATGGAAGGTGAACTCAGGGCCACCTGAACTGAAGCCTTTCTCTGTCCACTTCCACTGCAGCCCTTCCGGCACTCAAAGATGCCACTCAGATTCCACCTTGTCTTGTTTGCCGTAGATTTCCATGTAATTCCAGAGCTGTGAAATTCTCCTTCCTTTCTGGCCACCTTATAATTCTGTAGTAAAGTGTTATCAACTTTTTGTGCTCTACTGATCGTTACCAAAGAATTTGGGTTCCACATGATAGAAAGAAAAAGCCAGCTCTCTTAACAAAGGACTTTAGAGGTTTCCAGGCATTCCATCACTGTATTGATCATTTAAGTTTTCAGGATGTAAATGTTATGATGGTGACATGCAGAATACCTTTTCCTGCTCTGGCTTTTAACATAAGGAAATAGAAATAGAAATTCTATGGATAACCGGAAATAGTTTTGAGCACATGGCCTATAAATTTACTGCTGAGACTTAAACCAGCCCTGTGATTAGTGTTGTACTTGTAGGTAGACACGGAGGTCAAGGGGCAGTTATTAATTGGTAATTATTCTGAAATAGAAGCCTGCATCATACAGTATCTCACTGATTGCCTCAACACTTTGGTGTTACACATTCCATTTTTGGCACCCTTGGCTCATGGGAAGGGCTCTCATCCCCTAAGGGGGTTCTGAGGCAGGTGGGCTGGAGGATGGACAAAGGGAGATGTGTCTTGAGCATCTGAAAATATGTTTATGATTTTACTTGTTTATCCTTTGAAGTTCTTTGATTGCAGGCAAGAGAAACAGATTTTGTCCAAAGCAAAATGTAACTGGAGGAAGAATAGGAAGCAGATCAGAGAACAGAAGGTAAAGCTGGAGTTGTAGGACTTCAGAGGTTTTGGGAATAGCACGGATGGGCAATCTCTTCAGAAAACCACCTTCTACTCAATTGAGCTCCAATCTGGTTGTCACTCTGCTCAAGACTCAGATCCAAGGAGAAGGGATTGACCCTGCCTCAGTTTCAGGCTCCCTGGGCCAGAAGCAAGTGGGGATCCTGACCCTCGAAACTTTCCCAAGGAGAAATCAGGATGTATTTACCAGATAATGAGGTCACCATGTCCTGAAAAGATGGGTCTTGTGGTGTTTGCCCAGGGACACTTTCTGTACAGGTAATCTGAGCATGTCCAGCAAAAGTTTAGTGTGGCCCAAGGACAAACCTCAACTCAGGTTTTCCTCTCGTCTTTCCCCATGCGGCATCCCTGGGTTTGGAGATTATCCAGACCCAGATGGTATTTGTATTTCTAAGAGCCCTGGCCATTCAAAGTCTGACATACGCCACACTAGAAAGTCATGAAAGGGAAGCCAGATGACAAATTGGGACCGATTTTTCCCAGACATCTGTCTATATCTAGATCCTAGTTACAAGGAGTCTGAAAAATCCCATTATCTCAGCAGAGAAATCACCCCCAGAGAAGTTAGACTGTTTAATTTCCAACAACTGCTCAACTCTCGATCCCAAATCCCTTCCCTCCAGTCAAATGCACCTTTTGGCCCCATCTGGGCCCCCACTTACATAGCTCCCCCATATCTGGAATAACCTCACAGCCAAGCCAATAGGTCAGTTTTCTGAGTCTCTTCAGATCCCCAGAGATTTACTTCCAGAGCTTCCAACAACACCCTTGGGAGGTATGAATATATCCAAACATCTTGTTAAGTGTACACTTGTGGGAGCATCTGTACATGGAATCATTGATCTACCTTTGTCCTGGCTCCCATTTTAGAGCAGAAGCCTCCTGAGGAGAAGGGTCACCTCTGGGTTGCTCTCCTGCCTCTCCCCGAAGCATCTAGCAAAGCACACATGCAATCAGCACTGCTAACCGACTCACATAAATAAGGTGGTGGAGAGACAGCATGGTAGGAGATGGAGCACCATGTTCTAGTCTGAGTGTTACAATCTTCTAGCTGAGAGACCATGAGCAAGTCATTCCACCACACTGAGCCTCGGTCCCCTCATGCCCACAGAGGTGGCTGTGATTCATCCCCTGTTTATACCATATGGTCGTTGCACTCAAATCTGAGCGCTGATGGGCACATGGCTTACATTGCAGCTAGAGACACGACACATGGTTATGAGGTCACCCTAGCCGCCAGAGACAATCCAGTGAAAACCAGAGACGTTCAGCCAGCCCAGTTCTCTCAAGTCAGCATCTCGTGCTTCTGCCTTTCACATTTAAGCGCTGAGACCATGGAACAGAGGCTCTGCCCTTCTATTTCCAGCACGGCAATAAGCACAATAAAAACAAGGCCTGCTGAACGCCAGCGGCAATGAAATACTTTATCAGAGAACATGAAGGAGTCAGGCTTTGTCAGCAGTATGTCCCTAACATCTCTTGTTCCATCTGTCCCTACCACGAAGACACTTGTTCACACTCGGCCTGTTTCCTGCCTGGATCCCTGCCACCTTCTACTGCCTGACTTTCTATCTCTTGCCTCCTGACCCCACTTCAGTGCCAGACGGCTCAGATTGCCACTTCTCAGTTCAACTTGGAGTGGCCTCTGGCTTTCTGCGCCACCTGTCTTTTTCGGTTTAGAGCAATAGAGATCCTCCTAAAAATGGCGTTTCTCCATTGTTTCCCATCAAAACTTTCTTCCCCAATTTTGGACTTTTCGTTGGCTTTTCTTTCTAAAATTGCCCCCTACAAGCAAAAGCTCAAAGTGACTTCATTACCGCCTGTTTTGCTTTTTTTTTTCCTTTTCGTTGTGTTTAACATAAATCCATTTCTGTCTCTAGAAACGAAAAGCAACATATAACCCAAGCCCCAGCCCTGGATGATTTTTGAAGTTTTGGCAGATAGTCAGGAGAGATGAACATGAAAAGGAACTCCAATCTTGCAAACATTTGCTGGGGGACCCCACCATTCAGTAATGCATCCCTAGTGCTGAGTACTCTGATCTCTTGGTCAAAAACTATGCACGAGTTTTTGGCTCCCACCTTCCTCCTAAACCTGAACCAAAATTCCTTTCTTTCTGGCCATCTGGTCTCCCCATTTAACTTAGCCAAGCGCAGCTTGACAACTCTCCCCCATTGCGATGGCACAAAGGGAAGACAAGGAGCTCTGAAATTCGCCTGATACAGTCTCAGACTTCAATTCCATGCTACTTAGGGTGAAATAAGCCATCAAAGTGATATATTAGGGAACTATGTGTGGCAAAGCCAGGTTCATTCAAAACTAAAGGCAGGGAAGAAATGGATTTAGAATAAATAGTCCTGATTCTTTGGGAAGAAAAGACTGGCAATTCTATCCCACTATGCCTGACTTCAAAATAACAAAGGCCAACAACATCTGCATTATTCTTCACCGGCAACGGAGGGCTTTTTCAAATGGGAGGACATCAAAGAAGAGCAAAGTACTAGTTTATATTTGACTCTTTCTATTTTTCACACCCCTTTAGATTGGCTATCACAAATCATCCTCTCCTACATTTTGGAAGATAGATAAAATGGGATTTATTCAATCAATCATTCGTCTATTCTACTTATGTTTATTGGGTGCCTACAGCAGATGCCAGGTGCTATTCTAGATACTGGAGATATAAGACGTTGAATACAACAGATGAAGCCCCCGAAATCCTTGCACTTCTGTTGTAATAGGAGAAAAAGACGATGAGCAAATGCAAACAAATATAGAGCATGTCAGATGGGGTAAGATGGGGATAAAAGCAGAAAACAAAAATAAAGCAAGATAAGGGGGATAGAGATTCATGGGTGGTGTGCTTTTCTGTAGGGTGGTCTCTGATGAAGTGATATTTGAGCTGAGCCCTGAGGGACTGAGATGAGCAGATTCCCCCAGGGAAGAGGCTTCCAGAGGCTCAGAGGGAACATTTAGGCAGGAATGTGTTTGGCTCATTAGAAAACCAGCGAGGAGGCCAGCGAGGCTGAAGCAGAGTAAGCAAGGCAGAGAGACGTAGGAAATGAGGTCAGAGAGATAAGGGAAACAAGACATGTAAGGCCCTGTCAAAGGCTTGCACTTCTAGCCCCAGTGAGTGGGCAGGCTTTCCACAACGTGTTAAGCAGAGTGAGCAATGTGATCCAACTCACATTTCGGAAGGGTTACTCTGGCAGAGACTACGCTGTCCCCAGTACCCATTTCCTCTTTCTTGCATAATAATGGAAAACCCAAGTTTTTAGCTGGACACATGGCATCCCAGAATTTT
>NC_138373.1:145027760-145054395 GCF_054177405.1 Leptonychotes weddellii | reverse complement strand
CACATTTATCGCAAATCACATTCTTTTGCAGAGCTAGTTTTCGTGTTGCACCATTATATAAATCTTCTAAGGTTACTGAGAGCTGATGCACAACATTTTTACCTCTCCTTTCTCTCTGCATCCTTCCTCCTCCTCCAAAAAACATATCAAAGATGTCCATGGGGGAGCCAAAACCACCACCAGCTCCACCTTCTTTAATTGCCTGTTCTCCTCCTTTGTCATATAATTCCCTTTTCTTTGCATCAGAGAGTACTTTGTAAGCTTGAGAAATCTGTTTGAACTTCTCTGCTTCATTTGGATTCTTATCAGGGTGATACTTCAAGGCCAGTTTCCTGTAGGCCTTTTTCAATTCCTCTTGGGTGGCATTGGGTTTGACCCCCAAAACATCATAGTAAGTGGTTTCTTTCACCATTTTCTACAGCCGGTAAGAGGGCCGAGGCCGGTGTGGGGGAGCAGGAAGGAGCGCGTTGCTGGGCACAGCTCGGGCAGCCGCCGCTCCTCCGCGTCTCACCGAGCGTTCTGGAAAGTTCCCTTTTCCAGCATCTCTTGCAGGTAGTTGTAGGGGACTCAAGTTTGGCAGAGGGGTGATAAGTATGGTGTGGTGCTTCAGAAAATCATGCCTAAAAAATAGGCAGTTTGTATGTTTTTAACCCTTTTCTTCTTCACTCTGTCCCATATTCTCTGCCTGGAATGCAGATGTGATGGCTGGAGCTATATGCTACCTTGGACCATGAGGAAAAGGGCCACCCTGCTGGATGGGATAATGGTGAGTTGGAAGAATCTGAAGCCCCTGAGGACTTTATGGAGCAGATCCATGCCTGCCCAACCAAGTCGCCTCCAGACATTTATTTTATATCTCTGTTTCTGGCAGCCAAGCGTAGTCCTACCTGGTATAATCTTTCTGGCCACTGTGTAGAGAATAAACAATAAGGAGGACAAGGGCCAAAACAAGGATAATGTCTATTTCATGAATGAGAACGTTGAGGCTTGACAAAGTTAAGTGAGATTGTGGTTATAAGCATTGGTTTGGAAAGTCAACAAACCTGCCTCTATTTAAACCCGGCCTCCAACACTTTGTAGCCTCGTAAGGTTGGGCAGGCAAGCTCCTTAGCCTCACTAAGCCTTCATTTCCTCAACTGTAACACAGGGGTAATAACAATACCTACCAGACTATTACTGTGAGCACCAAACACATTATGTGAAAAGATTTAACCCAGCCTGGCCCAGAGTTGGTTCCCTCACCTGTTGGTTCCCTATCCTTCCTCTTCTCTCTACCTTTCACATCTCCTGCGCATGCCCTGAAAAAAGCAATCCTTCCAAGATGAGTGGACATCGCACACAATTCAGAGGACATACTTGGGAAGGGAAGAAGAAAGAGAGAAGAGAAAAAGAAGCGCTGGCCGGTGGACAGGATGGACTTTCAAGTTCTCAGAGGTTCTCCACTCACAGGAGGAAAATGTCAGTAGTAGCTCTGGCTGGCAGATCTAAGGGAAGAAGGCCAGCAGTTCACCCTTCACCCTGGGGTCTGGCAACATCAGTTCTCCAAGCTGTTCCTGCTCTGGCCCCCTTCTTAATTCTCCCTTTCTCCATCGTCACCTCTTTCCCCTTCCAAAATAAAAATAGGAGTAGTGAAGAGCTTGGTAAATCATCTGGTTCTCAAGCAGTTTTTCCTTGATGTGACTGAATTTTTCATTGGCCTGGCAGGATGTTTTGAGACTGTGTGGAGAGCACGCTGGATGTTTTCTTTATCTGAGTACTAAGCTTTGGAATGCAAAGCAGCACATACATGTTTCCTTTTTGGTAGCAGATTCTCTTCCTCATTATGTTTTGCTCAGGCTAATATTAAAATGAATTGGCTTCCTCTGACAACAATAAGTGTAATAATAACAGGAAATGGCCCAGAATCACACAACAATAAAAATAGAGCTGGAGGGGAAGCAACAAGACTCTTGGGAACATTTTGCTGCCATACTTTTCCATCCTGATCCATCTCATCCCACCTGATTTCATCCAACTATCTGTCCATTCATTGATTCAGAAAACTGTGAATTGATTCAGAAAAGTATGTTTATAACTGGTGAACCTAACAAGGAGGCCAAACAAGCCAACCTTTCTTCTTAGAGCAGAAATTCATGAAACAGCAAATCCAAAAATTAGAAAAAAGATATGCTGTCAGTTTCTGTAATAAGATTGACCTGGGATGCTTGGGTGGCTCAGTCAGTTAAGCATCTGGCTTGGGCTCAGGTCCTGATCCCAGGGTCCTGGAATGGAGTCCCATATCAGGCTCCTTGCTCAGAGGGGAGTCTGCTTCTCCCTCTCCCTCTATCTCTGCCCCTGCTTGCACACTCTCTCTTTGCAGCTCTCTCTCTCAAATAAATAAATAAAATCTTAAAAAAAAAAAAAGACTGACCTGTATTGTGCTTAATACAACTCTTTTATTAAAAAAAATTTGAGTCAAGGGGCATGTGGGTGGCTTAGTCGGTTAAGTGTCCAAATCTTTATTTTGGCCCCGGTCAATCTCAGGGTCATGAGGTCAAGCTCTGTGCTTGGCATGGAGTCTGCTTGAGATTCTCTCTCTCCCTCTGCCTCTGCCCCTCCCCCTGCTTGCTCTCTCTCTCTCGATAAAAAAAAAAAAAAGGTTGAGTCAAAGTAATACACTTCCATTAATTATGTTCTACATTGAAAGCTCTGATAAATCCTGTAGAAAAGCAACCTGGCTAAATTTGTCTAACTTAACAAGGCCCAAATTTATTTGACCATGGAACCTTTTTCCTTTTTCATTGACTACTTATGAATTTTGGAATTAGGATTTCAGGATATACACCTTTCAAGGTTTTAGTTCTAAAGGGAATATTCTACTTATGTTCTGAATGCTGCTTCCTGGGCATTTGGTCTTCATGTAATGTTCCTTAATTGTGTTAGCTGGTTGTTTAGGCCTCCATAAACAAAGAGGTTATTCTCCTACCAACAGTATACTTTATTCATAAATATACTTAATTCACCCAGGAATTTGGAAGGTAAAATACCTTTGCCTTTGCAAGCTGATAACCATTGTCCTGACCTTACCCAGTCTGGTATACATTCAGAAAGAAGGACAGGGGTTATCTGTGTACCAAAGTACTTTCTTTTCTTCCCTCCCTACACAGAAAGCCCTTGGTCCCATTTATACCACAGGATGGGACTTCAGGCCAATTCACTTCACACCACACACAGCCCCTTTTTGTTTGCCCTAAGAACCAGTAACAATCTCTTCTCTTACCTCCTTTTCGAAGGATGGAGGATCCTTCGAAAAACCACCAAGGACTCACAGGGCAAATGGATGGGCGAAGAGTCTAACCTGTGCGTGTACTAAATGAGGTGACAGAAGACATGGCTTAGGTCAGAGTTCAGGGAAAGCCAATGGGCACATGCTCAGCTGGCCCAGGTCTATCCAGTACACTTGGGACACAGCAAGCCACAATCAGTGAGTATGTGTGATTAATGACAATTGCCAGAGAGGATCACGCACAGAACCAAAGCTCAGCTAAGACCAAAAGGGGTCAGCCTGTGGACACAAAGGCTTTTTATTAGGTGAGACATCTGTTCAGATCTCTGTTGCCAAATAGGTTGTCATTAGACTCAACCAACACTTATCGATAACAGAGATGCCATTGAGAGGAGACATTAACGCCTTTACCACTAACTGTAAATCAGGGCCGCTCTGGTTGTCTGCAAGTATCTGCAAAACACCTCCCTCTGACTTTTCCAGCTAGGGGTTCTCCTCTGTTCCTAGGATAATGCACAGCCTGAGTGGTTTCTGGAGATCCAGGCCCTGAGATCTCAGTGAGAGCTTCCAGGCAAAGGTAATGACCCCCATGGCAAATTTCATACCAAAACACTTATGTTTTTCTTTTTAAAGCAACACACACATGTAGTAGAAGATCTAAAATACCATAATAATCAAAGGGAAGGGAATAAATGTTACCCAGAATGTCACAATCCTAATACATGTATTTCCAAGCTTTTTTCTTGGCATTTGCTTTTTATTTCCACAGAGTTGACATTATGCCACTCCTGGTGGAAAAGCCTTTGTTTCATTCCACCCCGGCCCTACTGGCTCCCTGGAGATTCTCCAAGCACCCCAGGCATGTTTGCATCTCCTGGCCCTTTGCTGTCTCCTCTTCGTGGAATGTTCTTCTCCTAGATACACCAGTGACTAGCTCCCTCATCTCCTCTAACTCACAGCTCAGATGTCACCTCCTCCAAGAAGACTTCATGACCCAACAAGCTGAAATAATTGCTTCCTTTTTCATTCTTCTACTCCCTTGCTCTGCCTTATTTTCTTTCAGTGCACGATACCACCTGAGTATTACAGAGTTGTCTGTTTCTTGCAGGCGTTCTCCACTGTAATTCAAGCACCAAGAAGGCAGATGTTTTGTTTAGTTTCATCCCTGAATGTCCACAATCTAAAGCAGTGACTGGTCCATAGTAGGTGCTCAATAAATAGCATTAAATGGGGTGAATAAATTTTGTTTTATAACTTGCTTTTTTTTTCTATAACAATATGGTACAGAACTTTCAGGTCCCTAAGTATTTCTCAGCAACCCATCTTTTAAGACTACATCAGATTACATTATGGCTCCCTTGTAACATACTTAATCAGTCCCCTGTAGGTGAACATTTAGGTTAAGTGCCCCCCCTCCGTTTCTTCCCCCCTTGTTTAAATATGTGTAGAGCATTGAAAGCATTTAAATGATTTCTCTATGCTGGGAAAAACTTGCCCTTAAAATTTAGTTGGAGGTTTGAACTGGGGAAAGTGATCTTCACTAAGCCTTTGGCCAAAGGAGCTTAAATTTCTCTGATGGAAGAGGAGGACACATGCCTAATCAGCAGGATGGGTCACATCGGCCTTGGTGCTCTGTGATGTGACAGTCACCTCACATGTGGTTTTACATAGGTACTTACAGCTTGTAGAAAAGAAGAAAGTACATAGAGATACATGAGTGTGATGGGCTGAATTGTGTCCCTTTAAAACTCACCTGGTGAAGCCCTAACCCGAAGTACTTGAGAATGTGACTGTGTTTGGAGACAGGGTCTTTAGAGAAGCAATTAAGGTAAAATGAGGTCATTAGGATGGGCTCAAATCCAATCTGACTGGTGTCCTTACAACAAGAGGAAATTTGCACACAAAAAGAGACACACGAAAAGAAGACCATTTGGGGACTCTGTGAGAAGCTGGCCTTCTGAAAACCAAGGAGAGAGCCCTCAAAAGGAACCAAACCCTTCGATGCTTTAGTCTTGGACTTCCAGCCTCTAGAACTGTGAGGAAATAAAATAAATTTCCTTTGGTTAAGCCACCCAGCTGTGGCATTTTGCTATGGCAGCCCTAGAAAATTAATACACTAGACAAAGGCAGTGATGTTAAAATGTCCCTGAAAAGATATTTGGGGCTTCCTAAGTACACTTTTTATTGCATATCAAAGGTAAAAATTTTCTCTGCAAACACTTCTGAAATTACAACAGAAGTCATTAGATACATATGAACCAAGAGTCAAACATTTTCTTTACATGCAAATTTTTCTTGAGTGCTTCAACTTAAAAAATTAACAAAAATTAATGTACAGATCTCGAAGAAGTCAATGGGAATATCAAAGAACTAAAAATGTCTGTGCCCCTCAAGGGTCTCTTTCATTTCCCTTGTTCTGTATTCACCGATTTAGTCCTTAATTAATTAACTTGGCTCATATTTAGAAAGCACTTAGTCAGTTCCTGGAGATGCAACAGTGAGGGAGACAGATGCCTTTCTGCTATCATGGAACATAAATCTATCAAAGCAAAGAGTTAAAATAATAGGTAATTACAGTCTCCTACTGGAAGAGGGAAGTTTTATCTCCTAAGTCAGAGGTGGGCAAGCTATAAAGGGCCAGAGAGTAAATAGTTTCAGCTTTGTGTGTTTCTCTTTCAACTACTCAACTTGTAGAGTGAAAGCAGCCATAGGCAACATGTAAACAGTAAGCCCAGCTGTGTTCCAATACAACTTTATTTATAAAAACAGGATGCAGGCCAGATTTGACACAGCACCGTCATTTGTTGGTTTGACACTAGACAATTGCTTGACTGTGTTTTTTGGCCCAACACAGGACATCTTTGCATACATGTCCCATAGAGTGAGGTGTGTCCAGTCAAGTGCAGATATCTAGATCCTTGGGCTTTGCAGTGTATGCAAGAGAAAAATGATCTTGCATGATCTAAGACCCTGAAAAACACAAAATATGAAATAACCTATTCCAGATAGCTCTGCCAAAAAACGTGAGGTCTGGTCACCCGAGCTTATGACAGTCCCTCCCTTCCCCAAGCTCTTCAGAACATGGGACACCACCCTCTCATAAAATTCAAGCCAGCAGTGCCTGGTGGTTGTACCTAATGTTTGGGGCTGGGCTGGCAGCCTCTGACTATAACTGTCTACAGTTAGGGCTTATTCATGCTTCCTATCCAAGTTTCCAGAGACTTCACTCTCAAAACAGCACTTCTCAGAAACCATGGTTTGTGGCCTAAAGTGCATGTAACCACACCCTGAGGTAAAACTTCCAGACCACATTAAAACATGGGTGTGCACAGTTTCCAGAAATTTCTATGGAGAGTTGATCCACCTGTGTATAGATGTGGCATAAGGCCTTCGATCTTATAATTACGGACTCTCTGAAACCCTCACATTCAATATAAAAAAGAACAAGGTTCAGAATCACTGGGAACTTGGTCATAATCGTGAGGAATTTATGAACATCATCCCACACAAAACAACATTGCCAAACTGGAAGTAAGGGCAAGGTAAGACATAGAGGAGAAATAACTCCTCATGGCTGAGGAGGTCATTCATGGATTGAGCACATATGCTCAAATATGCTTGCTTTGAGCTAACTAAGCACTATGCCAGGTGCTAGATGAGACAAAAATCCCTGCTCTCATGAAGATCACAGCCTATAACCAGAAAAGCTTCCTAGTGGATGAGACATTTGAGGGGGGAGGGGCCTTCATATTGCACACCTCCAGTGGCCGCCATTCATATCAGCCTATGTCAGCGGCAACACCCCATGGGGTCTTACAGGGAGACCAGAACTTGAGTCTTAAAGGACTAGGATTCTAGTAGGTACAGAAGCAGAAGGAAGGTAGTCCAGGCAGAGGGAAATAGTATGTGCAAAAGTATCAACCATCCTTTGTTTAGTGCCTACTGTTGACACAACTCTAGGCCCTGGAGTTGCTAAGAGGTAAATTCTTGTGACCTACATGATAAAACTGTATCACTGCTTTTGTCATAGAATTTAAAAAATAGTTATTGAACACTTAACCATGGTCCAGGCTCTACTATAACACATGGTGATGTAGTGGAGAACAGGCCAGAAATGGTGCCCAAACTCATGGAATTCATAATCCAAGAACATATCGAGTAATTACAAGAATAATGAGCACTTCAAAAATTAAGTGCCCAGTCTCATGAGTGCTTGTAACTGGGAGAACATACCTGATTTCAGCAGTTAAGAGATTTTTGAGATAGAAGAAGGAGGAAGGAAGGGGATAAAAGTGTGGGAGAGTAAACTGGGTTTGGATTATTTAGGAAACCAAATGTCCACAACAAAAACAAATCAAGAGCATCTTCAAAGACAGTGGATGGCTCAAAAAAAAAAAAAAAGAGAGAGAGAGATTTAATACACTCTCTTCTTGCTAATCCCAGATATTAGGTCTCCACGGGAATGGGTGTGGAGAGAATTGACCTCGGTGTGCAATCTGTGGACAGATGACCTTTTTTATCTAAATGACAGTGTGATCATCAGTGTAAGAACTACCAAATACTAAGAGAACAGATTCAGGAAGAGCACTATTCCATGACTCCACCCCCAAACATACAAATACAAACTATTCCTGAAAGTCTGGTCTCTTCTCTCGGAGACATCCAGGCAGAGGAATCCCACAAACAATCTCTGTAAGGAGGGGAAGAGTGGCCCATTGATAAACTTGGGAGCTGGAGAGAGGATGTGATGTGCTAATGCAGAAATTATGGACTGGGGCTGATGTTTGAGGTCAGACTTCACTGAGGATGTCTGACATGTGATCCAGAAGCCAGCAGAATGCACCATACTTTATTTATCTGGGTAAATTAACCTCAAAGTACAGCATCCCTCAGGAGGTTTGGGGAAGATGTGCTACACTCAACACAAACACAGCGACAGTGACTTGCATTCAGAGGAAAAGGCCAGATATCTTAGAGTTGTTCTCAAACTCTATCACATACCAGAATCACCAGGAGGGCTTGTAAAAATACAGGTTTCTGCGCCCCACCTCCTGAGCCCCTGATCAGGGAATTTGCATTTCTTACAAGTTCCCAGGTGGTGCTGATACTGTTGGACCACGTGTTCATAACCATTCTTCCTGCATATACTGTGAGGCTTTTCAGGATCTGGCCCTAAGTCTCTTATTCACACTTCTTGCCACAGTTGGGTTTCCCATCATGCACCTGACTATCCCAGAAAACTGAGTTGTTGTTTCTTCCCACATGCCCAGAACACAAATGGATTCTCCTGTGTTTGTTTACACTCTGTTTCCTCCACCCTTACCTTCTCATCTCTGCGTCATGAAATCCTTCAAAGACCAGCTTAAATACTGCTTTCTCCATCAAGGTTTCTCGGATCTCTAGAGAATTAAATGTTTAAGTTCATCTAGGGTTCTTTGCACAGATCTCTGTGGTAGATTATGATCCTCCCTGAAGATAGGTACCTTATCATTCAGGCGTTCATTCGATAAAGGGTTTAAGGTACCAGCTGGGTCTGTGTGCCTGGGGAAAGATGGAAGCTCTAGACCTTCCAGAAACTAATTTCATAGAGACAAAGACAAGTAAACTAGCAACTACAATACAGAGTGATCAGTACTAAAGGCTGGTTATAGGAGCACTTGGGAAAGATACCCAACACAGTGTTGGCTGGTTCAGAAGACAGTTTCCAGAAGAAAAGACTCCTTTCTGACATGTGAAGGATAAGTGGGATTTAAAGACAAGAGGTAGAGGAAGAGAGAGGCAGGGAAAGGGGAACAGTGACCCAGGCCAGAGACAAGAGAGGAGGTTTGACTCAAGAGTCAAATCTGAGGAAAAGAGGGACAGGAGATGAAGCTGGGGAAATTAAGTACCATGGGGAGCAGTTTTGATCCAATCAGGAGACAGAAACCACATGGTAGGTCAGACAGGGGAAATTAGAGGCCATAAATTGATAACTAACATATCATGTCAGAAAATTTTAAATGAATATCACTTTCTCTTCTCAATCCGTGTCCAAGAAGGAAAAGTAGCTCTTTCCATGAACAATTCCATTTTTATTTTAATTTTCCATAGAGTTTGCTACAAGCACAACAACAAAAACACCACCACCATACCTAGCACTGGGCTTAGAACATATTTTCCACCTAAAGCTATATTCCAGATTCAGGACTGGGCAAAGAACGACTAGAAGTTCCTCAAGCCAAGCCTCAAGGAAATTCGCCCAACATTCTCAATTGCATTGAAACCCCAAATCTAAAAAAGGCAATTTGTGCAGTGCCCATTATGGTTTTATTATGGAAGTTTCTGTACAGCTGCGGTCAGGGTCCTCCCAGTGCTCATGAAGTGATGAGTCACAGAAAATTAGCTATCGTGCATTATTCCAAAAGACTGACCATACGATATATTTATATGTGATATTTAAGACCTTTCATAGTAAACATATATTAAATTTAGACATATATGTATATATTTGTACATAGAAGGTTTTGTGGAATAACGAATAACCTCTCATTGTGTACCTTCTAAAGGCTTAAAAGAAAGCTGAAATTAACTCTACTCTGCCCCTCTATAATACATGTATTGATTATAATAGGAATCTAGTGATTTAAAAAAAGTGGGATCAGAGACTCCAACAAATCTTTCAGTTCCCTTATCTGGCTAAGGAGGAGAATAAAAGTTCAAGAGCAGAGGGAATACATAAAATGTATGTACATTTGGTTAGAGCCACTAAAACTTTTGTAGGATCTTTAAATGCTTGAAAGATGACTCCTGATGACACTTCCCTTTGCACTTCTGAGTCTCCTCCAAGCTCCCAATTGCTCTTCTGTCTCTCTATCCTGCACTTACTCCCTAAATGTGGCATAGCCTGAAGTTCCAGCATTAGCCTTATTGTTCAATACCCTCCCTTCTGTATGCTGTCAAAAACATCGAAGACTTCAACCACCAAATCTGAATTCTCAGGTTTTGAACATCAATTCTATATTTTCAGCTGCCTATTTATTGTAACTGAGCTATTCTTCCCAATGCTTTACTTCCTCTCAGTTAAAGATGAATCCATCGATATCTTTTGCAAGGTAATGATGAAGGTCATCCCACTAGAATGAGTAGAGTACATTTTTCCCACCACTTCTATGTAAGGCTTTGCCATGTGACTCGTTTTGGTAACTGGAATGTTAGTGGTCATAAAACAAGAAGTTTTATATATTCTTCTACCATCATCAGGATAGGAGTATACCTCATATGGCTTCCAGTCCCAGATAAGACATCAGGAGCAGACTTGAACCTTACCTACAGCCTGGAGCCAGGTGGGTCTAGAGGAAGAGATGACACAGCTGCATGAGAAAATTTCTTCGGGGATGATAGATATGTTCATTGTTTTGATAGTGATGATGGTTTCACAGATATATTCATATGTCCAAACATTAAGCTTTACACTTTAAATATTTGTGATTTATTGTATGTCAGCTACACCTCAATGACTATTAAGAGTATGTTTTTAAATGATCAGCTGTTACATAAAATTTCAAAATTAATAAAAGTTCTCTCATCTTTATGAGTGATTCATTTGCAGTTGTTCATCTAAGTTCCACATTCAGTTGGTTTCTTTTTATTACTTTACTTACGAAACTAGAATATCCTAAGTAAATTTTTTGTACTTATTGACTTGGAGAGTTACCCATGATATATTTTTTAGTAATAAAAAGCAAGTTGCAGAGTAAAATGTAGGGTAAAATATTGTCCTTTTGTTAATAAAAAGAATGAAAAGGAAAAGAACATATGTCTGCCTATTCATGTATCAGTTTACATGTTAGCTTAGCATAGAGGAAGGTGGCTGGGGCTGGCAGCAAGTGTTTTGGATATCTAGTTGGTACGGATATCTTATCCAAATGCTGGAAATTGCCTTTTTCAACTTGGGGGTTATTTACTGGCCAGAGAATTCTTAATGTACCTATTTTGTTGCCTTCTGCTCTCAAAAGTATTTCTTCTTAGTGTATTGGAGCCTTTGGATGTGGTTTTAAAATACTCCTGGTAATATGTCATTAGTAATTATCTTCCACAAGTAAAGAAAATCATCAAGCACTGGGAATGAATTAAATTCCCAGCAATGAAAGGGTTTGTACCAGTTTGATTTCCTTAAGTGGTCCCTAATATATTATCTAGTGCTTGACATTGGAAGTCACGGCATTTTGGAACGAATACAGACTATATACTGTTGAGATGATCCACTTGAAATGATATTTAAAAAGAGTATTTTAGTGTCATGGAAAAAATTTTTTTCTCATCTTTCATTTGAAAAAAAAAATTGTAAGAGCATATTCCCCCTAAAGAGCCAGCACACTCTAGTGCCAAAAAGCAGAATGTTCAACTTGCTGCTCAGTTAATAACAAAGACTACAAAAGACATACACACATTAGCGTGGTTTGCTGGGACTTGGAATTCCCACCATTTCTTTCAACTCTGACTCAAGAGTAGGTGGCAGAGCATCAGGGCCACCTTGTTGCATAATTTTGGGGGTTAATGCTGCCATTGTCTTCCTCAAGCATGTCCATACCATTTCTTGGAGTTGTTTCTGCCAGGTCTCTTTGAATCAAGTGGTGTGTGAACAGGGATTGGGTGTAAGGTCTTTCATTTACATGGAAAGGCCATCACTCCAGATTCCAGCAACCTTCTGCAGGCTGCAAACAAATTACAAAAGAACAGCAAACTGCATGAAAAATGTCTTCTCCTGTTGCAGGGGCTTAGAGCAATTAAATGGAACAAGACATTGTCTGGCACTTTCCCCTAATATATACCCTGCATAAAAGCTGAGTTGATCTATATTCTGCATATAAATAATTCATTCTATAATAAAGTAATAGCAACTTCTCTCCATTGTGTGTTACTATGAATAAGAAGTCCAAAAGTGTCATTGGATGAGAGAATCTTGCCAAAGCCTCATCCTGAGTCCTTCCAGGGCATAATATTTTTTATTAATTTGAGTCCAGTCTTGGCCACAGTGTGACTAAGTTGTTTTGCTTCAGGGAGTATGAATTTAGATGATACTTCAAGATCTTTGGTCTCTTCACTGCCTTAACTAATTCACCAATTTTGTATTGGAAAGCTTTATTTTGTCCTTGTTCTGGAGAAACTCAAGTGCTTTGTTTAAAAATTAAGCCCAACAGATGAATGGATAAAGAAGATGTGGTCCATATATACAATGGAATATAATTCAGCCATCAGAAAGGATGAATACCCAACTTTTACATCAACATGGATGGGACTGGAGGAGATTATGCTAAGTGAGATAAGTCAAGCAGAGAAAGTCAATTATCATATGGTTTCACTTATTTGTGGAACATAAGGAATAGCATGGAGGACATTAGGAGAAGGAAGGGAAAAATGAAGGGGGGGAATCGGAAGGGGAGACGAACCATGAGAGACTATGGACTCCGAGAAACAAACTGAGGGTTTCAGAGGGGAAAGGGGTGAGGGGATGGGTTAGCCCAGTGATGAGTATTAAGGAGGGCACGTATTGCATGGAGCACTGGGTGTTATACGAAAACAATCAATCGTGGAACACTACATCAAAAACTAATGATGTACTGTAGGGTGACTAACATAACATAATAAAATTAAATCAAATTTAAATAAATAAATAAATAAATAAATAAAAAAAAATTAAGCGAATATGTTGTTGACTTTATGTTCCTACTCTACACATTTTCAAAATAAATACCACCCTGGGTGTTAGAGAGTAATGCAATCTAACATTCAGATATGTGTTCATTCATTCATTCATGTATTCATTCATTCATCTTGAAAGTCAAGATTCTTTAGGTATAATTTGATTATAGTAAGATATACTCTCAGATATTCATTTTGATTCTTCCTGTGCATACATTTGGGGCACAGGATGTCAAAAACATATCACATTAGCACACATAGCCACTTGTCTCAACATATACATATTCATATCTATACTCAAGTTCTAGTCCTTGTTTATAACATTCTTTTGAGCTGTAGTAATGGTACACCTATTTTTTTAATGATCTTTATATTTTATTTATTTATTTTTTTTTATTATTAGTTCCAGGGGTAGAATTCAGTGATTCATGTACACCTATTTTTATCACTAACTTCGCACTCAGCAAATCACTTTGGAGCCACTGTTCTATTTATAAGAACTGTAGATATAAAATCACATAGTGCTGACGGAAAATGAGATTTCAGCAAATGTAAACACTAATGAGGTGAAAACAAACTAGTCAAGTTAAGTGAACAGTAGCAAAAACAACCTTTAAAAATATAATGGAATATCTGTGAAAACCACAATTATTTTTACAGTTCAAGTTAGTGGAAAAATATGAATAAATTTTGGTCAATTTTTCCTTGGTAACTATCAAGTCACTTCTAACTGCCAACGAGAGAGCACTTGAAGAAACACAGCCCTGAAGTGTCTACCATCATGTTGAACAAATGAATGAATGAATAAACTGAATTGAAAGATTTGGGGAAATAAGTCGCCAAGTTAACTCATGCAATAGTCCCAAAGAATACACATAATCTCTCTCTACCAAAGACTAAGAATTTTCTATCCAAATAGAGGAAGCTATTCCAAACTGACAAAGGCCAACACGTACTAGTAGAGAGCTACCAGCAAGGATACAAGTGTGGGAAAGGAGAAACTCCTTATTCTGAGCTTTTTATTTAGGCAGTTGTTAAGAAACTCTCCAGATCGTTCTTAAAGATAGAGTAAAACAGCAAAAGGAATGGTTACTTGGGCAGGAACATATATATCCTTCTTACCTTAAGTGGCTGATGATAGTCCCTATGAATTCTTGATGTCAGGTCACAAAATCTACTGGACTTTTTGAACAATGATGCTGGGTCCTTTAACGTATGTCATCCATTTGTGGGAATATCAGGTTTCCTTCATGACCCTGAGTTTCTTCTTTTAATCTCATTACAGTTTGCAAAATACTGATTGACACTTTTTTATTAGTCATACTCATGGTCTGTGATTATTTGGAGAGACAAAGGCATAAATATATATATTTATACCTAATTTCACAATCAAGCACATTCTATTTGATTTGGGATTTCAACATCCCCACTCTGCAAGATTCAACCTCAACACAAGTGAGGAGGTTAGTTTTGTTTCATCACCAAATGTCAGCTTCCCCAGTTTGCCCCTAAAGCAGCTTCCTAAGTCCTTAGCCTTCACTTTAGAAGATTTAGGCTAGCATCATTCTAGAATTATTTCACCTGCAAATAGTGGAAAACTGAATTCACTGAGGCTGAAACAAACCAAGGCTAGTTTCCCTAGGTAGGTGGTAACTGAGGTCACTTCAGTGGGTCCACATCTGGGGGCTCCCTGCCTTGTGATTCTCTTGGTCTCAAGGTTACAACTTGAGGCTGCTGCACCTCCAGACAAACATCACAGTCAATAATGGATGAAGGCAGATGGGAAATGGAGGGACTCCAGTTGCACGTGCCCCTTTGTAAGGAAATCAAGAGCTTTCCCAAGCCCCCACTTGCAGCCTCTCTCTGCTGACTTCCACTTCTAACTCTTTGCCCCAAATTGTGTCACATGGCAGCCTTGATGCAAAGGATGCTGGGAACGAAATGCTTAGCTTTCCAGTCTCTTAGGAGAGGAAGGTCAGGGAGAAGGTGTCTGGGAGTGGATGTTTGGAGAGTCAGAGGACAATGCCCACCATAATGTCTACCATGATTATGCTGTTCTAAGAAGAGGAGAGGAGAGGGGAAGAGAAGAGAAGAGAAGAGAAGGATGGCACAGATGGTCTGAAGTTCATTCCCAGCTTGGCCACATCCAGCTCTGGGAATACTGGGACTTTGGGAAAGCTATTTAATGTATTTATGTCTCAGTTTTCTAATCTGTGAAATGGAGATAGTCATAATCACTATCCTCTAGAGAAGGTGTGAAAATGAAAGATGATTTATGCGAAGAGCTAAGCCCAACCCCTGGCACCTCGTAGCCACTCAGGGCCACTACCACTACCCCACTGCTACTCCTTCTCTTCCTACTAACAGTACTGATGGTCATCACATTACTCTATGTGAAAATATTTCCTCTTAGATAAGACACTACTCCATAAACAAAAAAATGTATAGAGTTTTATAAATCCCCTTCCCTCTATCTCCTCCCTTTAACTCATTTGGCAGCAGGCTATTATTGCAAACTTTTAAAGAATTGTCTGTAGCCTTGGGATTTCATTCATTTACTCGATCAACGATGATTTATTGAACACCTGCCACGTGCCAGGCACTCTGTTGAATACCGAGGGTACAGTGGTGACCAAAAATAGACAGAGTCCCTGTCCACATAACATGTACAATCTAATGGGTGAGAGATACGTTAAATAAATCCTCATGAACACGAAAACATAATTAAGAATGTGGATAATTCTAAACACTAGGGTTTTCCTCTTTTAAGAATATTAATGCTTTTAAAAAGTCCAGAAGTTGCATAATTTTCAGACAACTCTAAAAGTCACTCTGAAACTCTGCAGCAACTTGAAACTCTGCCTGCATTTGCATTAAGGGCATTTTGAAAATTAATTCCTGTACCTTGTTAGGAATGTATTTCTTTGTATGAGAACTATATTTCCTGCAACTGAAAATTACTGTAAGATGTTGGCTGCCCTGGAATGGAACAACAGACCGTATGAAATCATTTTGTGGTTTGATACTTCATTATTAGCCAAAGGAGTCTCCACCACCACCCCCCAGCCCCCCAACCTTATGCCACTGCAAACGGCAATTAGTTCAAGTAGAAAAGATTACAGCCAGGTGCACTGTTTGAAGTTTGGGGTTTTTTTTCTCTTTTAGTGGTGGTGAGGGTGGGAGTGTGGGGGATGTCAGGAGGAGAAACCTCTTTTGTTAAGTATTTGAAGTCTGTGGGCATCCTGGTAATTCAACAGGCATCTGTGGAATTTTAGGGCATTGGGATCTTTTGTATTTAACCATCAAGCTCTAACCTCAAGGGCGTTTGCTGTGGGTTGAAATGGGAGCCTTGAGGCTTATTCACTGATGTGCAAAATGACATGATCCTCTTAAGGGTTAGAATGAGTTTCATTAAGATGAAAGGCAAGGACATGGTGGAGCTTAATATTTATAAAGGAATCCAAGAGATATTTATTAGAATTGAATTGTCTTTTTTACGAATACATAACATGTGGCAGATATAGTATGTTTGCACGATGGCTCTTTTACAACTCAGAAAAGCAGAGGCACAAATACCTGTGATCTTCATTCTGGGTTTTTTTCTTTTTTCTTTTTTTTTGAGAATTCTTTAGAATTCTTGGTGTAAAATTTACGTACATTTGAAAATTAGAATTGAAGTAAAAGAAATATATTGAGTGATATGATAGAGTTCCCCCTTCAAGGATTCTAAAATTCTCCCAGGGTGTATTATCTATCTCGAACTTCCCAGGCAGGACAGAGTGACCCGGGAGTATTGAATTCTGAGTACAGAATGAAAAGTGTTCGGTAGCCTCTGAATGGCCCCATGCTGAGCTAATCCTGAGAACCTCGGTCTTCATATTCATTAACTAATGGAAACATCAGCTGTCCTGCCTTGGTCTCAGAGCATCATGAGGACAAAAGGAGGCAAAGGAAGGGTTGGCATTTCTCTAAAGCAAAACTCCTACTATACAGATACCAAGAAAGCAATAACTTTAGGCCTTTTTCTCTGGGCTGAAATCTTTGGGGACAAGGTCTTACTGGTTTCTTGTCCAACCATAAATCTTGATCACATAAAAAAATGCATAAAAGAAGGTAGAAGGGGAAAAATGATCTCAAGAAGTGTTTAGAAAAGTATAAAATCCGTAACTCCCAAGTTGGTGGAAAAGCATGAATTTAGTCAAAACAGAGGATCAGCTTTGTAATAATAGCAGGATTTGCAGCCGGACAGTCCACGGGTTCAAAGCTGATTCTGCTACCTCAATTTCCTTATCTGCAAAGTGGGGACTCTAATACCTAACTCATGGGGATATTGTGAAGGTTAATTAAAATATTCTCTGTTAAACACCTACTCTCATCAGAACCAGGTTTAACTGCCTGTAGCAGAAAATCCAAAATAAGAACACCTAAACTGCCAGGGATTCATTTCCACATGTCTAAGATATCGGGAGAGAACTGACTACAGCTGATAAGACTGGTACCATGACATCACAGGGAGGGAGGATACTATCTTTAGCTCTGTCATTTTAGAGTTAGATTATGTCTTCAAGGTAATCTCCATGTTAAAGTGTCAGGAATGGGGAAAAGGGCTTTCCTCAAATGTTCACCTTTTAAGAAGCCCTTCTGGGGGGCACCTGGGGGCTCAGTTGGTTAAGCGTGGGACTGTTGATTTTGGCTCAGGTCATGATCTCGGTGTCGTGAGATCCAGCCCGCATAGGGCTCCAAGCTCAGTGCGGAGTCTGCTTGAGATTCTCTCTCTCTCCTTCTGCCTCTGCCCCTCCCTTTTGCTCTCTCTCTCAAATAAATAAATAAATCTCTTTCTTCTTTTAAGCCCTTCTGGAAGTCTTTCCCAAGATCTTCATTTCAGATCATTGGCTAGACCTGGGTCACGTGGCCACACCCAAACCAAGAAAGACTGAGAATTATAGACATCATTACCTCAATAAACTAAGGGCTCTGTCAGAAAGGAAGGAGAATTTGAGAGTCAGTAGGCAACTGGCAGTCCTCCCAGACTTCAGAATATCCAGAAAAGAGGAACTATTCTAATATGCTCATTCTTTCACATCTAGTAAATGATTATTTTTTTTATTAACTTCCCCCACCTCTAAATATTTCCCACATGTACCCTCTCCTCTTTATCCCCTTGGTCATTGTTATGATCAAAGGCTTCACAATCCCTAACCTAACTCAGCAATTAACTTTCCAACAGTTTTCCCTGTTCTTTCTCTCCCCTGTCCCTAATTCACTCTGAACACTGCTATCAGAGCATCTTTCCAAAAGGAAAGTGGAATAATTTTTCTTCCTTGGCTTAAAAATCCCCAAGGGATCCCCTAGGAGATCCTTTGGGACCTAAAGTTCCAGTAAACATCCCAAATTCTTCCATTTGAAGAGAAATGAAGTCCTGCTCACTTTCCCAGCCTCATCTATTCTTGCTTCCAACCTTACATTCCTGGTTCCATTAACAGTTGCCTCTTTGGCTCCTAAGGTCAGCACATAATCCATCAGCAAACCCTGCCACATGGCCTTCAGAGCATACCCTCACTCTACTTTTCACCTCAGTTGCTGCTGCCCTGTCTAAACCACCCTCACCTCCAGCCTGGAAGACTATGGTAGTCCCTGTTTTCATCTTGCTGCTTCCTCTTTTACCTCCTTCACCCAGCTGTAAAGAAGATCACGTCATTTCTCTGAATGCCCATCTTCTGTGGAATCCAAAGTGCTCACCTAGGGACTACAGGACCCCACACACGTTATCCTCTGCTTCCCTCTCCAAGCTCCTCTAACTCACTTCTTTACAGCCAGATTGCTGTCCTTGATGTTCCTTTAACAAAGTCCAGAAAGCTTCTCTTCACTACCTTTGCATGTGCTGTTCTCCCTGCCATAAATTCTCTACCTGCCTTCTCCACAAGAACATAAGCATCATAAGGGCACAGCTCTGGGCTCATCTCTATGCCCGTAGCACATAGAACACTGTCTAGCACGAAGTAGGCACTCAATAAATATTTGATGAACTAAGGAATGAGATGCATGCTCTGCTGTTTCTGTTTGATTCCTTTATCTTAGGAATGTGGGAAAAGTTGGAACTGGTTGAGTTTGAATCCCAATCTGTCCTTTGTGATAGCCTTGGGCAAGTCATTTTTGAGAGCTGTTTCTACATTTATAAAATAGAAAATCTGAAAAAAAAAAAATAGAAAATCTGGCAGCGCCTGGGTGGCTCAGTCGGTTAAGCAGCTGCCTTTGGCTCAGGTCATGATCCCAGGGTCCTGGGATCGAGTCCCACATCGGGCTCCCTGCTCGGCGGGGAGTCTGCTTCTCCCTCTGACCCTCCCCGCTCTTGTGCTCTCTCTCTTTCATTCTCTCTCTAAAATAAATAAATAAAATCTTTAAAAAAATAGAAAAATCTGACAAATACTCCAAATTTTTGTGATACTAAATAATATGGTAAATGTTGTCTCTTCAGCTAGGAAATCTAAGTTGATGCAGACAGTCAAGTGATCCTTGTGACACCACTTTGGCAGTGTCTGAAATGTGTCACAGAAATGTGACTTCTCTGTGGGCTGCATGGAAACTTCTGGTTGTTAAAGCTACACGGCTGGCTCTAAGATTATACAATTAAGGTTTCTTATTCTCTAAGAATGGCATTCTCTTCTAGGAATGTGTCTTCCAAGGAAGGAATCTTCCAATTCACTCTTACTTTGAAATAAAAATACATTATGAACAGCATAGTGTAGGAAAACCACATATTTTTAATATTCTTCCCTGTGTCTTTATCTGAACTTTGCCCTTATTACGCCTTATGCTCTTCAATGGGAAGGAAGACGGTGCTCACAGACTTTGTTCCTCTGTCAGACCTATTTTGCTTGTTTACTCCCTTCTGACTGACACACATTCAGAAGTTTCTGCAATGGATAGGATCATGATTGCAGTGATCATATGTCCTAGCTTATACCTGTCGTCCCACTGTAATTATTAATAGAGCCCCTTTCACTCTCAAACATGTCCTAGTTTGGACAATAAATTATGTTGTCATCCTACTTACAGTCCATATTTAAAAGCACATTTTGACATGAATAGACTTTTGAGACCCATTATTTCTTTTTCTCTTGCTATCTTACTTATATATGACAATAGTCTTGAAACACTCTTTATAATTGTTACATTGCTTACATTGCAAACTGAACTTAAGGGTTGTTTTATTCTAATGCTAGGCAATGCCTCCATCCTGCTTTCCTCCAGATCTTTTTTCCAATATAATTTTTCTGATTAGCTCATCATGTATCTGTAGCAACATCAAATAGAAATAAGTCGCATTCAGACAAATGTATGTTTACTTATCTGATTTTTCCCACCCTGGGTAACCGAATCTTGACTCTGGTAGTTCAGTATGGCCCGCCTGGCCCAGGAAGTAACAATGCACAGAGCTGTTCTGAGACTTTGAAGAACTGACAAAGAGGGTGACATATGTTGGAGGCATAGCATCGTGTGTCAACTTTAGTATTAATATCTTTATTCTAATAAGACTACCTTAGGTCAGCTTTAGAATGATAGGTACAGAGACTGTCTAAGCTCAAACAGGCATGGCATATCAGTGCCTCCCACTCACCATCTTAAAGATAAGAGGGAAAATGGCCGCTAAAACACAAACAATTACACTTTTATGGGAAAGAGGGGTAGAGTAGTTACAGAGTAGGGATGGTGTTCTATTTGAGTGCAACTCCATTCCACTGGCTGCTTACGTGATTTTTGTGTGTGAGCGAGCAAAATTGAGTTCTCTGAATATTAAGACTCAGTTTTCTTAAGTAACTGAAGATCTGATTAAACACAGGAAATGATTTTGGTAAAACAGAGTCCTTGTTTCCTAAACAGATAACCTTAAAGGTAGAGAAAAACTTTTGTTTATAATTCCTTCTTACGAGCAGGTAAATGGTTCAAAAAAATTTATTTTGTTAATTGAACAAGGAGAAAACAACATTTTAATTTTGTGCCAGTGTACTTTTGATATTAAAACTCATTTTCTTAAATTTAGCCTAATCTTAGCCAGTAATGACCACACATGAAATTCCTTTCCAGAGATTCCTTTTCCATAAGCCTTCTACAACTTTTTTTCTTTACATTCAGATTTTGTTCTAAGTTTTTCCTCTTTAAATAACCATCTTCACTTTAGGACAAAATTATTTTTTCCCCGTAACAAAAATGCTTTCCTTATGCTTTTTCTTACCATAAACACATATCTTACTTTCCTTGCATGGAGTTGTTTCCTTTATTACTTCCAGTAGTCTTAAGTACATTTATTAAAAGTCTTAACTCTTGGAAATCTTTTTTTTAATTAAATTTTTTTTAATTGAAGTGTAGTTGGCACATAATGTTCCATTGGTTTCAGGTGTATTACATAATGATTAAAAATCTCTGTATGTTCTGCTAGGCTCACCACAAGTGTAGCTGCCATCTGTCACATATAATGCTATTACAATACCACTGACTACATTCCTTACACTCTACCTTTCATCCCCGCGACTTATTCATTCCATAACTTGGAAGCCTGTATCTCCCACTCCTCTGCTGCTTACACGATGTTTGGAAAGGAGCCAGGCAACTGAATCTGGGCTCAGTCAGAAGGAGGACTATGGTTGATTGGTGATGTCTGCCTTGGGCATAGGAAGGGAAAGTGGACACATCAAGGTCCATGCATTAGCGAACTCTATTCTAGGGCAAGGGGTTCAGCAGAGATTAATGGCATATCAATTAGTGCAAGATCAACAGGTGCAACTCTCCATTATCAATGGCACAGCTATGGGCCCATGAGGACAAGTAACTTGCTAGAGTTCTCCAGCTCAATCAGTTAGTGGCTCGACCATTACTAATCAGGAATCTGGTCCGTTAGATGTTGGTCCATTAAAAGAGGAGGAAAAAAGAGAAAGGATGGTAAAGGCACACTTCCTCTTCTTCCCAATTTTGCCCCAAATTATCTCTTTGTATAAGGAAACAAAAAGCAAAACAAGGCAAAGCAACAAATAAACAAACAAAAGATGAATGAGGTTGATTTTTAATGGGCCATATAAATTTGTCCAAGTTCAAAAGCCATGGGCAATAGATAGTTTCTTAACAAGGAAAGTTTCACTTAAAACAGCGTGTTGACAGCTTTGTCATTGAATGCAATCAAGTTTTTTCTCCAGAGATGAACATCCAGGACCATACGAGTCAGGCAGTATCCAGGGAATATGTCCTCTGTTTGGAATTTTCCGGGAGGGGCTGGAATGAACTGTAACAGCTGCGAGTGGCTTTCAGAGGACTCTCTGCTCTCTGCTGAAATCAGTAGTGTGACCTGAGTGACTGAACTTAATGCTTAAAAGCAGCTTGGTGTTAGCTTTGCCACTGAATGCAATTAGCCTCATTCATGAATTTATTTTTTCTGTGTCTCTTGTTTCCTGGAAATTAACCACCTTCAGCTATGTGCGAATGAAGGGGGGAAGGGGAAAAGCAGGAATGAGCACCTTCCTTGTCATTTCTGTCTACACTCAAGTCTAATATTTTGCAAAACCAACCATGACAAACACAAGATAGCTGAAGAAGAGAAGGGTTCCTGGGATAAGGCACCACATACACTGCCTGATTCACAATAAAGAACCCCAGCCTACCAAGAGCCCATTTGAGGACCACACTTAATTAGAATCAAGATTCATTTTCCACCAGACTCAAATATCAATGCAATATTTTAATCTGGGGGAGAAATCCACATGGACTTTATCTCTAGGCTTCAAAGTGCTACTCATACCTGAAACTAAGCTTACCAGCCCCTGTGTCTCGGGGGTATCCCCAACCCTATGCTACTTCATCCGTAGGAAATACTTGTCAATGGTGGGACTTCAGAATCAATGAGATTTTTTTAGTCTTTTCTAATCACACCAGGTAACAAATGCTTATTTTGTCCTCATCTAGGACAAATTGTTCTTGTTCGTAAAAGTAGGAAAAATTGTCCTTCCTCCCCTCATTAGGCCATAATTTGAAGTGCTTTCTTACTTTGGGTTGTGTTAGGGTGTCTAGATTCCAAAACATACAGGGGCCAGAAGGTAAACAAAAACATGGGAATGGGATGAGCGGCTGTGGGGATTAGTGGGACCCAAGGAACGGTATAGTACTTGCTCCTTTAAAGGCATTTGCAGTTATTTTTTAAACCACTGATTATCAAACAAAACGCCTCACTTTGCAATCCTGGAACTTCCAGATGCAGTAATGAAGCTAACATTTATTGGGCACTTCCTACGTGCCAGGCACTCCTTTGAGAAGTTCACTTATACTGAGTCACTTAATCATCACAAAATTCCTAAAATAACCACTGTTATTATTTCTCTTTCACAGAAAGTAAAACCAAGACACAGAAAACAAAATTGATCATGCAGTCAATAAGTGGAAGGGGGAAGATTTGAGCCAAAATTCTCCGTCTCTGGATCCCACATGTTTAACCCAAGAGTAAGTACCAAAATTGCTATCTTCACCTTTTGCTGAGAGATTTTGAACCCAGATACCTCGACCATGAGACGGATAAAGAAGTAAATGAGCAGTTTGGAGTAAAAGGGAGCCCAGGAGAGACGGCTACTCTCCCCCAAGCTAAACCAGACGATACTGTGTGGCCTCCGTAGATGAAGATGATACAATTGAAGGTAATGATCCTTTGTTGGTGTCTTTTGTGCCCTACCATGGTAATATTAAATCTTAAAAGAGTTTCATTGCACTCACTCAGCTAGCTGGCATCCATCTGTTTGTTGATGGTTAATTTCAAACTAAAGTTCCATTTGGATACTAAAGGTGCCTCTTCAATTATTCAGACAGCATATGATGACCCTCCCTCAATTACACTATTGTTTGAGTGATACATTGCCCTGGTGATGATGTACCTGGCTCCAGGCACCCAGCAGATGTTGCTTATTGTCTTTTTAAGGGTGCACAGTACTGATGTATTCTTATAGGTCATCACCAATGTCAGAAACAAAATCAAGTAACAGGTGCTCATAGGAACCCCAATGGGACTGTCCAACTATCTCCTGAACATTTCCACCTAGATGTCCCACTGGCACCTGAAACTCAGCCTGGTTCAAAAAGAGCAATTTATCTCTTCCCTCATTTCCAAACCCATTCTTCCTGGAGTATTTTTAATGCAAATTAAAATTCTGCCATTTTGCTAGTCTACCTAATTGAACTACCTTATTCTTTCCCCTCTTCCTCAAACCCTACATCCTGTTGATCGTTGAGTCTTGTAGTCTTGTTGACTTTTCTTCTGAAACAGCTCTCAGAGTTACCTCCCACCTTCTCTTCTATCACTGCCTTGTGTCAGCCTAGTTTTTTTTTCCATATGAGCTACTGAAGTTGCCTCTTCTTTATTCTCCCTAACTTGTCTGTCTTTCCCTCCCAGGACTCCCCACTCCAGTCTGAGTGACCTTCCCAACATGCAAGCATCCTTAAATTTATTTTATCTATACTATACTCCCATTGACTCTCTCTCTTATACTTCAGTGTCCTCAGTAAGACCTTTCACCTCCACCTGCACCCATTCCTCATCCAAGCCCATCATTGCAACCCAACACCACTCCTGAACTCTATCTACCTGCCACCCAGCTATTGCATACCTTCAGGAACCTGCACATGCTTTCCTTCTGTTTGGGATATTTTTCCATTTGGTAAACTCAATTTATCTTTCAAGATACAAACCCAATTTTCATTCTCTGTGAAGTCTCTACAGATTCATTCGAGTGGATTTACTTATTACTTTTTCTTTTGGATCCCAAGCTCTGTGGTCATCCTTCTATTACCCTCTTGAAATTAAAAGCTTTCAAGTCTGTTTTCTTCAACAGAGGGTGGGATTGTAAATATAAAGGGCAATATCTAATGTATATTCACATCCCCAGTAAATAACACATTTAGCGTTGTTGAATAAATTTATCAGACATTCATCATCCAACAAATAGTTATCGAGTGCCTGCCATTTGATAAGCATTGAACTAAATACTTGTGACACACTGTTAAACAAAACCAGATATGACCCCTGTCCTCATGAAGATTGCAGTCAATGGCAGAAACATATCAAGCAAACACAATATCTGTAAAATTAAAGCTACACTAAGCATTCTGAAGGAAGATCTATGGTATTATGAGAATGAGGTTTGACCTAGCCAAGGAAATCAGGGAAAGATCTAAGCTGAGTTATGCACTCAGCAGTTACTTGGATAGCAGTTACTTGGATAAAGAGGTGAGAGAAGATCAAGCAGAGGGAATAGTGTGTGCAAAGGCCCTGTGGCAGAAGGCAGTCTAGAAAATACAGAATACTGAAAGAAGGCTAGAGTGGTTGGGGTGAGCCTGTGGGAAGATGAGGCTGGAGAAGTGGGCAGGATCCATACCAAGCAGGGCTTTGTAATTCCTGTTGAAAAGCTTTATCTCTCTTAAAAGCAATGGGAAACTATGCAGCATTTAAGCCAGAGAAAGATAAGATCATTTTGCGTTCTGAGATCACTCTGGCTGCAGTGAGGAGGACAGATGGGCTGTGGGAACACGGGGCAGAAAATGAAGATAAAAGCCTAAGTGAGAGAAGATGGTAACTTGTGCTAGCTAGAGAAGCAGTGGTAGAGATGGAGAAGGTGGTTTGTGAGATTTTTTAGGAGTTGAAAGTGACAGGATTTGCAGTGGATTTGATCTATATGAAAAGACAAACAAGAATCTAAGCAGGGAATGCTCAAGTTGTAATCAGCAGTATAAACTAAAGATTTTCAACACTACCCTGTGAAGTTGAAAGCCATTTACTTTTTCTACTGCAGATCTCAAGAGTGTGGGAAGAAAAGCTAGGGAGCGGAAATTAGGATTCCAGCTCCCATCAGCATCTGTAAGGTGAGCAGTGAGAGAGCAGAGCAGCCAGCAAAGGTAATAAAGATTTGTTGGCCAACATGAGGACTGGTTCAGGGGGGCTGTTGGACACCAAAAGATCACAGAAGATCAGCAGAGAAAGTGAGAATAATGAGAGCAGGCATCCCAGTGAGGCTTGAGCTAAGCCTTGTGTGATGCGCAGGTTTCAGACAGGCACAGAGTTGGAGAAAGCATCCCACAGGAGAACAAGGGACCTGCGTGATGTCAAGTGAAGGACCTGGCTGTTGAGGTGCCTCTCCTAATTCTCCTTTATTTCCTTTAGGCTAGGGAACAAGATAAGCAACCTTGTTTTAGATCCTACTTAGATGATAATAAAACATCTATGGCGGAGGGCATGCGTTAGTGTAAAGATACAAAGATCTGGCCTCTTTGGAGGTCAGATAATGGTTCCTTTTTGTCTTCCAGAGCTTGAGCCTGTGTGCCAAAGGTCCAAGATTGCAGCTATGTTAAATTGCAGTGGAGCCTTTGGTTCCATGAAATGCATCAAAACATTTTGAGAGTCTCCTGTCTTGCAGGTGGTGTACTAAGTTCTGAAACAAGAAAGATGGATAAGACATGGCATCTACCGGGCGCCTGGGTGGCTCAGTTGGTTAAGCGACTGCCTTCGGCTCAGGTCATGATCCCGGAGTCCTGGGATCGAGTCCCGCATCGGGCTCCCTGCTCAGCGGGGAGTCTGCTTCTCCCTCTGCCCCTCCCCCCTCTCATGCTCTCTCTATCTCATTCTCTCTCTCAAATAAATAAATAAAATCTTTAAAAAAAAAAAAA